>NC_086251.1:63403267-63498583 GCF_021018805.1 Prinia subflava
AATGTTATGTTTAAAGTCAAAAAGGAGAAAAGAAAAACCCCTCTTTTCCTTGGATGACCAGGCCCTCATGATCAGCGTCTGGTGGGAAAACACTGGGAGCAGACTACCCAAAAAAAAAAAAATATCCCATGGATATCCCATCCCTGGAAATGTCCAGGTTGAACATTGGGGCTTGAGCAGCCTGGGTGTGACAGTGGAAGTGTCCCCTGCCATGGCAGGGGTGGCACTGGGTGGGGTTTGAGGTCCCTTCCCATCCAAACTATTCTGGGATATAAGGTCTCATAACATTTGGATTTTTGGTTTCCTTTTTGTTTGTCCACGTCCAAGGAATGGGGTGACTCAGGTTATAAATGTGCACTTTGTAAAGGACGTGAATATTCAAAGAGAACAAGTTCTAAACATCCTCTCTGCCTAAAGCCAGACCAGGATGGGGCTGGAAAATCCCCCTGGGTCAGAAGTCCCACACTGAGCAGGCTGTCAAATGAGACCTGAAACATTTCCTTCCTTTCCACACCCATCTGTGTTCTTATTAGTGAAATATTCCTGAAATCTCCATTACCACCCAGAAATATCCTTATTTTTAATTCCTTTTGGTGCCAACTCATTCCAGCTTCCCCCTGCAGCCCCAGGACCACTGCCCTCCAAACTTGGTGAGTCCTGGGAATTTTTAATCCTGGAGAAAAGAGTGACTGAACCAACCCCTGCCAGATTTTACACCATGGGAATTCTGCCAGGGAGTTTCATCCTTGGCACTGATCCAGCAAAACCCCAGGACTTGGGTGCTGGATGGGATCAGCTGAGGAACCCTCACACTGCCAGCTCCAATGGAAGGGGTGAAGTTGGGGTGAAACCCCCCCAGATCCCAGATCCCGCCCTGCCCCAGTCCCTGTCACCCTCAGGATTTGCACACAAAAGCCAAATTGATTGGGATCACCCTGGGAACCTTCCCAAGAGTGCACAGGGCAGAGAACTTTTGTCTGCTCTGCTTCTGCCTCAACTTGGGCACCCTGTGGTTCAGACACTTCAGTGATTCCAGAAAAACAAAGTGGGGAAGGAGTAACTCTGTCCTTTACCTCCCTTGCTCTTCAAATGATTTTTCTTTTGTTTTTAAAAGCACTACCCAAGGCTGTTCTCTGCAAACTTGATCATTCTGTGCAAAACCTACTTAAAATTCTCCTCTGTTCCTGAGAAATGCTGCAACACACGGAGCCTGAGAATTTCCAGCATCCTTGGTGTTTGTTGTTACAAGGAGCAGGCAGCATTTCAGTCACTGGGGCAGGGAAATATCGGGCTGCTCCTTTGCCCTGACCTGCTCCATTCCTGCCCCCTTTATTGGGAGTGCCAGCACGTCAATTGTGACCTTGCCTCACTGTTCCAGAGAGGCCTGGGGGCACTGCTGGAATGTTCCACATGCTGTCCAAAATAATTGTAATTTTAATAAAGTTTTGTGGATCTGGATGCAGGCTGGTTGGAAAGGTAAATTCATGAACCACCTCCCCCAGGATGGGGAAGAAGGTGAAGTGGGAAAGAGAACTCAGTATTAGAATTATATCTTATCAATTCAGGTCATTGACATGATCATCTCCTTGAGAGATGTTTAGATAAGCATGTTCTGGATATTTTTCATTGTTATTATTTTATTTTTGTCTAAGATCTGCTCTTTGTAGACCCTCTGAAAAGGTCCAGGCAGGATGGGGAAGGTGCTCTCTCACTCTGGCACTGGTGAGGCTCCATCTGGGCACTGCTCCTGCTTTTAATCTGATTCCATGGATCCTCCAGCTGCACATCCCTGAGCCCCAGAGGAATCCTGCCCTTATCCCAGGGAGATAAATCAGACACAGGCCATAAAATGAACACCAGTTTCTTGGAGACTGAGCCTGATCTCAAGCAGTAAAACAGCAAAAGGTTTTTCCCTCTCTACATAAAGGAACAATTAAAATATATTAAATATATTTTTTTTACAGAAAACAGGGATGGGTGGGATGTTGGGAAGAATTCCTGGCTGGGCTGAATTGCAGAGCAGCTGTGGCTGCCCCTGGATCCCTGGCAGTGCCCAAGGCCAGGTTGGACACTGGGGCTGGAGCAGCCTGGGGACAGTGGGAGGTGTCCCTGCCATGGCAGGGGTGGTACTGGAGGGGATTTTGAGGTTCCTTCAACCCAAACATTCTGGGATTCTGGGATATTGCCCAGCATTCCCTACAGCAGGGCTCTGCTTTTCTGGAAAGCTCTGGAGAGTTTTACTGAGATCTGTGGAGTCAAACTCTGAGCCAAGAAACTTCTGCAGCCTCTTAATTGAAGTGTTCCCATTAATCAGAGGCACGTGGATGTGGAAGCTCCCAGCCCTGCCTGGCTGAGCCGTGTCCCTGCAGCAGGAATGGGCTGAGGCATTCATCAGCTATAATTAATCCTTTCCAGGTGAAAATGCCTCTGCCTCCCAATTAGGCTGCTGTGAGGGATGGGAGCAAAGGAGAATTGCTCACCTTATTAGTCCCTGTGCGGAGCCTTTTGCACCTGCTGCCACATCCGTGGGCACCGGCCGGGGCATCCTCAGGGGCAGGAGCCACATCCCTGCTCCTGCTGCTCCCGAGGGCATCCCGGGGCTGGGGCATCCTCAGGGACAGGAGCCACATCCCTGCTCCTGCTGCTCCCAAGGACATCCCGGGGCTCTCCCAGGGCGCTGGGAGGCACCCCACGGGGCAGAGGGAGTCACCACCCATCCCTGCACTGCTCAGAGTCCCAAACCAGAGCTGGGAACTGGAAATGAATGTGAGGAAGCTCTGTAGGAGCTGTCCCATCCCTGGTGCTCCTCAGGCCCAAAGTTAGTGCTCTTGAAGGTAAAAAGCTTCAAGGAAAGCTTCAGTGGGAGAAAACTTTCCATGCTGTTACCTCCACATCTTACAGACGTTACAGGGTTTGGATCCAACCTTCATCCCCTCACATTATTCAAACACACAGAGAAAACCCCATTTACTGCCCCACCTAAGAACTGAGTCCAGCTGACTGCTGAAATGCACCTTCCCTTCACATCCAGACCCACAGCCTCCCTCTGCAGCACTCCCCAAATGCTTCTGCTGCTGCCTCAGATTCTGTGGCTCTACAAAAGCAATTGCAGGTTCTGCTGGACAGGGGCAAGCCCAGGTACTCCTTTAAACCCAGCCTGCAGTAAGGGCATTGTCAGATCGATGCCCATGGATCTCCAGAATTCCAGGGAAAGACGTTTCAGCCCCCCTGTTCTGAGCCCATTGAAATGTAGGTGCAGCAGCCTGGTCTGTGTGGCTCCGCACACTGACTCACACCACCCAACTCCAATTAGCCTTAGCTCATTAAATGGGAAGCAAGCTTGTTGTCATCTCGCCTCAAACAGGTCGAACATTCCTAATTGGGAAAAAAAACCCTCCAGTAGGTTTCGTTTCATTTTTAGACCAAAATGAACCATTCCTCACAGAAGCTGCTCCCTAATTCCGGTGTCAGCTGTGCGAGGGGAGCTCATTCCTCTCACCAGCGTGGGTGGGAGCTCCCTTTAATGTGCACATCAATCCATTCAGCAAGGAATGTGCAAAAAGGCTCTCTGCCCCCCTGGCCTGCCCATTTCCTCCATGGGATAAATGCAAACGCTCTGGAAGCCCCAAGTGGTGACAGAGCAGTGATCCAGGGAGGTTCTGGAGTGTCCTGGAGAGGGCTGGGAGCTGCAGCTGGGCACCTCTGCATTGCCCTGCCCTGCAGCAAATATTGGCCACGTTCTCAGCGAGGTGCAGCCTCCAGGCTCTCCCAGTTTCTCCCCATTAAAGATGTTGTGGGCAGCCACTCTGAGCGGCTGTGCCTGAGAAAAATTCCCGATGCCAGGAGCTGCTGCAGCCTCACCAACACTTCATTAGCAGGAGGCTGATCAATCAACATCTGATCAATCCAATTAGCAGCAGCAATTTGAGAAGCCCCTCGGGAGGTGTTTGCACACCCAGAGGGCCCCAGGGAGGAGGGAAGGTCAGGGACATCCTTCCCTGGCATGGAGCTCTGGGACACGGCCTGAACCCCAGAGCCAGCCTGAAAGTTTGGGGAGCCTTGAGAGTCAGCCCAAACACAGCTGAATAGTGAGAGAGAGGAGAAATTACATCTTGCTTCCCTACATCTGCTTTCCAAAGCCAGATTCTTTGGATGTCAGGTAGAAAAAGTTGCATTTTCAAATAAAAATGAAAATAATCTCCTTCAAGAGGAGCTCCAGGAGGAAATCCCTGTGCTCCATCCAGAGCCAGAGGAGGGGATCAGAGACCCTGCAGCTGAGTTGGTTTTACCTGGAGTGAGTGGCTGATGCATTGCTGCTGAAGTCAATTGTCAGAAACCCTCCAGAGCAACAAAAATACCACTTAAATTCACTATGGTTTAAATCCTTTCCACTTCTGGTTGCCTCTGTGTGAGCCGGGGCTGCAGGCAGGAATAGAAATATACCTGGAGCTGGAAGACACAGAGCATGCCCCACTCCATGGGGAACAAACTCCATCACGAGCTCTCCCACCCTCACCCCAGAGAGGCAACTGTGGGAAATAGAAAAGCAGAAAGCTTTCAGAGCAGTGCAGACGTAGGCCTAAAGCTAAAAACATACAAGAATAAGGACACAGAATAATAAGATTGTGTTTTGTGCTTGTAGAGTTAGGCCTTAGCAAGCAGAAAAACATGTTAAGCACAATAATAGGAAAGTGTAATAACGAGCTCAGTGCTTTGTTTATAGAGAGTATAAAAAAGTTCTTGAGTAATAAGAAATACGAGACAAGCACCTATTGTTAGATCTAAGGTATAGGTGTAGTTTTAATGATTGGTTGATGCAGATGGCTGTAAGCTCTTAATTTGCTACTGGTTAGAAAACTTTGAAAAGGCCTTGTAGCACGGAGAATTCTGGCTGCTGTTACAAGACGTGAGCTGCTGCCATCTCTCAATTGTCTCACCCCGTACTGAGGCTGATGTTGCAATAAAAGGTCGAGGAACATCTCTCTGCACTCCTGTCCCGTTATTTGGAAACACTCAGATCCAACACCCATGTCCTCCCCACGGTGTATTTAAAGGAATAAGGACAAATTCCATGGCTGAATCTCGATCACCATGGCCCAGGCCAGCAGAGGGAAGCAATTACAGACCCGTGCATTCCCAGCTCTGCTCCTCACTGCCCCGGCAACTTCTCAACAATTAGTGACCCTCTCCAATTAGTGACCCCTCTCCAATTAGTGACCCTCTCCAATTAGTGGCCCCTCTCCAATTAGCAGCAGACGCTGGGGAAGGGGAGGTGAGGCCGGCGGTGCTGTGATCTCGGGCTCTGAGGCTCCTCACAGCTCCCGAGGAGCTGATCCATTATTCATTATCCATTATTCATTATGCATTTCTCATCCTCCTGCCCCCTGCCTCTGCCTGGCAGCTGAGGGAGACCCAGCCCTGAGGGGCCGCTGCCATCACAGCGAGGGGACAGCGGTGACACCCCGGCCCTGCTGCAGGCCCAGACCCCCTTGGACGCTCTCAGTGTCCCCCTGGGGCACTCTCAGTGTCCCCCTGGGGCTGTCCCTGCAGCCATTAACGATTTAGATTAAAGTTCTCCATTCAGAGGGCGGGCAGGCCCTGGCACAGGGTGAGGGTGTGGCTGCCCCTGCATCCCTGGCAGTGCCCAAGGCCAGGTTGGACACTGGGGCTGGAGCAGCCTGGGACAGTGGGAGGTGTCCCTGCCATGGCAGGGGTGGCACTGGGTGGGATTTGGGGTCCCTGCCAACAGAACCCCTCCTTTCTCTGCATTTGAGGTCTGTGCTCAGGTCTCTTGGCTGCTGGGGATGTCACCCTCCCCTGGGGACATTCCTGGAGTTTGTGACCTCCTGACCCGGACAGTGGCACTCCCAGTGCTGCCTGGGGAGTGCTGGCCCTGCACTCTGGGGTCCCCTTCAGCCCCTGGGGACACCCTGGGTGACACTGAGGCAGAGCCACAGCAAAGGCCTGGGTGCTCTCCCTCTCTCTGCTCTCCCTGAAGCATCCTGGCCCCTGCCCCCATTTGGGGCACAGCTGTCCCCAAAGTGTCCCTGGTGCCATCCCACAGCGAGGTCCTGTCCTCCCTGGCTCACTGCCCTCACTCACAGGACTGCTGCCCTGGTTTTTCTGAGGTTTTTTGAAAGCCCTCTACTTGTTCATAAGATGGAGTCAGTTCTTTAGTTTCTGTTCAGTATTAAGGGTCAGTTTTTCACTTTCTCACACTTTGGAACATAAACAACTTTTCTTGTTTCTGTTCACTGTCCTTTGTTTACATATTTCTAGCCTGAAAAGATTGTTGGTTGACAGCTGGTCTGGCCAGTGGGGTGAATGGGTAACCCCAGAAGCCAATCCATAACCAGACCCACAAATGTGTAAAAGGAAAAATAAACAGGCTCTCCCTCTTTTTGGGGAGCAGCCTTGCACTGCAGCCCTCCTGCCTCCGTGTTGGTGTTTTTCATGCCGCTTTCACACAGGACCATGGACTGTCCTGGTTTGGAAGGAGCCCACCAGGATCACTGAACTGCAGCTCCTGGCCCTGCACAGGGACACCCCAAACTCAGCCTCCCAAAGCCCTCTCCAGATGCCTCCAGGGGTTTCAGACTGACAAGAGCCCCCCAGGCTGAGTGAGGGGTGATTCCCTTGATGCTTTAATTTTTCCCTTCCCTGTGTCCCAGCCCCTGCGCTGCCCAGGGCAGCTCTAAGCTCACACTCAGGCTCACTCAGCTCTCTGCACACAGCAGGGACACAAAACAAATCCTTCTCCTGCTGCACACCAAGGACAGCTGGGACAAGTGTTCAGCCCCAAAGCACAAACAAGGGGGGCTGAGGGAGGAACAAGAAGGATGGGACTGCATCACCTGGGGCTGCAATGGGACAGTGAAACCCCAAAGTGCAAATGGACCAAAACTTATCAGAGTGTGAGACCTGGTGAGCGTTTGTCCATTTTGTGTCCATTTTGTGTCCATTTTGTGTCCCTTTTGTGTCCATTTTGTGACCATTTTGTGTCCGTTTTGTGTCCGTTTTGGGTCCACCTTGGGTGCAGCCCTGGCCAGGCTCTTGTCCTGCCCAAGGTGTGTCCTTAAAGGCCTTTCAATAAATCTCTGCTTTATTCTCCAGCTCTGTCCAGTCTGTTCCAGGCCAGCCCTCCCAAGGCAGCATTAGCTCAGCTTCCCAGCTGCTCCCACGGATGAGGGTTTGAGGGCAGAGCAGCAGGCACTGCAGCTGCTAATTAAACCATTTTATCCGCAGACTTTGATGGCCCTGCCTTTCCCCAGCTTGATAAAACTCCCACCAGCCAGAAGCAGCCCTGGCCAGCTGCACCCTGAATCGTGATCCTGGGGGCCGTAACCCTCTGAAATATTTAGGCTGACAAAAGCCAATGTTTGCTTCATTCCTTGCCAAATTTAGGGATGGATCATAAAGTGGAATATTTCCCACCAGCCCAGCTGCCTTTGCCTGCAGGACCTCAGCGGTGCATGGACAGGAGTTACCCACAAGTGGATTTGCCTTTTCTCCTGCCCTGTGTGCTGGTTCCAGCTGGAGTCAGACAATGCATTTCCTGCTCAGCGCAGGAAATGTGCTCAGCAGAGATAAAAATGCTCCCGTTCCCCCTGCTCTGGTCTTGGTGTCCCAGCCATGGCTTCACTCCCACAGCAAAGGAGAATCAGGGCAGCTCTGGGAAGGGTTTGCACCAGGCTCAGCTCATGGAAGACCTCAGGGGAGTTTTGTGCCACTGTATTTCAAACATGCAGAGGGTGTGAACAACTCACATCAGCACCTTCCTCCCCTGAGAATGAAACAGCCCCAGCAGGAAACCTCCATTCCTGATCCACAGAAACCTCCAGTCCTGATCCACAGAAACCTCCATTCCCGATCCATGGAAACCTCCATTTCTGATCCATGGAAACCTCCATTCCTGATCCATGGAAACCTCCAGTCCTGATCCAGGGAAACCTCCAGTCCTGATCCACAGAAACCTCCATTCCTGATCCACAGAAACCTCCATTCCTGATCCACGGAAACCTCCACTCCTGATCCACAGAAACCTCCATTCCTGATCCACGGAAACCTCCATTCCTGATCCACAGCCTCTCCAGGCCTTCCCTGTTCTGCACAGGCAGAGATGAGGAATCTGCTCCAAACCAGCCACTGGCAGCTCCAGCAGAGGCCATGGGACCCCACACTGCTCCTGGTCAATGCTGGCTCCTGCCTTGGACCCTGATGCCACACAAGGCATCACCTGCTGGGAATTCTGTTCCCAAAACAGAATCCCAGACTGGTTTGGGTTGGAAGGGACCTTAAACCCCCTCCAGTGCCACCCCTGCCATGGCAGGGACACCTCCCACTGTCCCAGGCTGCTCCAGCCCCAGTGTCCAACCTGGCCTTGGGCACTGCCAGGGATCCAGGGGCAGCCACAGCTGCTCTGGCAATTCCAGCCCAGCCAGCAATTCCCAATTCCCAGTCTCCCATCCAGCCCTGCCCTCTGGCAGTGGAAGCCATTCCTTGGGTAATGTCCCTCTATCCCTTGAAAATATTCTCCATATTTCCTGTGGGATCTCTTCAGGTCCTGGAGGGCCCCAATTAGGTCAAATCTGGCCTTGCACCCACTCCCTTTAATTATTAATAAAGTTTCCTTCTCTAAAACATCCACAGAAATTTAAGCCACTCTCAGCCTTGTCTAATGATTTCTTGCCACACACACAAAGTATAAAAGATTCCAAAGCCGTGGGGACCACGCAGGATTATGGCAGCAGATTTCAGCTTTCAGAGCCTGACACAGATGCAGGCTGAGCTCGCTGTGGTGGCTCTGCTCCCTCACACAATCTCTTTAAAATCCAGAGGGAGTCCCACTTTAATTTACAGAAATTTAATGACAATATTACTTTGGAAATGAGAGTTAACTTCTGGATGCTATGGATTCCTTCATGTGATGAGGAGGAAGTGTGCCTGCAATGATAATCATTTAATAGAGCCATGTGGGTAAATACCAAAGAATTTGTAACTCTTTATTGATGCTGTGCTCACAGAACACTTCAACTAGCTTTTTTTATTATCTTATCTGAATTTTCAGAGCATTTCACCTGCATGGCTTGGTGCAGTGGTGAACCAAAGCATTTGCAGTTTCCCCATTCCTCACTGGACTGAGGAACTTTCTGCCTCTTCTGGGGACCCCAAAAAGTGGGGGGAGCTCTCAGAGGGGCTGAGCCCAGCCCTGCCCTGGCCACAGAGGAGCAGCTCTGACAACGATTCCCTGATGGAATCTCCAGGCAGAGCAGAGATTCTTGGGCTGCCAGCACAAAGATTTTCACGCCTGTCCATCCCAAGGATCAGCATTTTTGGGATATTTCCGTGTCTTGCCTCACCTGTAAGTCCAATCACACCTGTCCTTCCTCTCCTCATCACACTCAGCTCTGCTGAGATCCTGCAGCTTCTCACACCTTCATCCCTCAAAACAAATGATTTTTGGCTGCTGCAGAGGACTCCAGGCTGTGTTAAAATATCCATATTTTCCACACAGCTTTCTCTCCTGGTCTGATCCATGTCCATCTGACCCGGTCCCAGCTTTATTTCCATTTATATCTAAGTAAAGCCCAGCTCTTCTCCTCCAGCCCAGACAGCCCAGGAGCAGCCAGAACCAAGGCATGACCCAAACCTGTGGGATCCACCTGCAAATTTCCTTCCAGAGAGCAGAAATTTAAGGAATTCCCATCTAACCATAAGCAGGGAGAGCTTTCCCTGGGCTTACAGAATCCAGGGAAGTTCACACTTGGATTGAGGACCTGCCCAATGGCCTCATCCATGAATTCACCTCCAGACAGCAAAGCTGTGCAGGAGTCATTCACATTTTCATGGAATTCCAGAGCAGTTCCATCTGCTGCCATGCTCAGGAACACCTCCCTCTATCCCAGATTTTTAAACGTTTTTCCCTTAACTTTTCCATGTAGGTTGAACAGCTGTGCTGTGGCCAAACTCCTCCAGTTTGTGCCACTCTGAAACTCCTTTGGTTCAGCCAGTGATGCCTTAGGAATTTAGCTTTTATATTTCTCATATATCCCACTCCTTTGTCCCAATCCATGGGAAAGATGGGAAGTGCAGGAGCAGCCCCTGTTGAGTTTCCACTCCCTCAAAATATTTGCTGTTTTAGGGAAAATCCCTGTGCGCAGAGACAAGTGAGGATAAAATATATTTAAATGAAATCCAAAGGTTTGAAGGAGTTTATTTTTAGCAAAGCCAGCTGGGGTTTGAAATTTCACTTCCAAGGGAAATCCTGCAAAAAGCAAGGCAGGAACAGTGGAGTAGAAATCAGAAAGGAAAGGTTTGCTTTAGAATATTCCTGCAAGACAAATAATTTGGGGGAAAATTGGAGGATATCAAAATACCAGTAATGTTCCAATTTCAGTGTTGTTTTCACTCACACACCCAATGTATATTTAATAATAAAATGTTATAGTGTAATGAAATCAAACAGCCTGTTTGGAACAGAGAAATGGTCTGAATGAAGACAGAACATAGAAGAGTTTTTAAAAGATAATGTTAGAAATCCCCCTTGCACCTCCCCAAAGTTTAGGTGCTGGTTTTTATGGCTCACCCCCTGCTCCTGCTGTCAGCTCCCGAGGCTGCAGAGCTGTGACAGCAGCGAGCTCAAAGCATTGCCCGAACAAAAGCAAAGCACAAAAAGAAAAATTTTCTTTCCAGAACCTTCTGATCCATAGAGTTGCCCAGAGGTTTCCAGGGTTTGGGTTTTCCTGCCCTGGCACAGGTAAAGCCCCAGCACAAATCATGAGAAATTGAATGTGTTTGTAACAAAATCCTCTCTCAGCCAAGGAGATTGTTTTTATTTTATTCTTCAGCTATCAAATGCAAACAGCTTTGATCATTACTGCTTCTCTTTTGTTTCCTGGGCCTAATTTTTCTTTCTTTAGAGGAGAATTATTTCCAAGGCATCCAAATCCCTGCTGTGAAGCCAGGTAGGCTCTGCCAGGAGAGGAGCTCCCGGGGGCCCTTTCTGTTCCCATTTGCATCCCCCAGAGCACCAAGGAGTCTGCTCAGGGCCTCCCACTCCTTCAGGGAGGGGAAGGAAAAGCCTTCAGGCTGGTAATTCTCATTTGAAAGCCTTCTCCAAGAGCCAGTGACCTAAATAGAGCTGAACTCCCTGGATTTATCCCGATGCTGCTGCTCCCGGGGGATGTGAGAGCAGAGACTCCGTCCTGCTGTCCTTGGGATAACAGGAGGAACCTCTCCCTGGGAGTTCAAAACAGGGACTGGAGGGATGCACAGGGACAAAATTATCTCTTAGGAGCCTTTAAAGGATTAATTACCACTCTTCCATTAGCCAACGCATCTGGAAAGTGCTTTGGGAGTGCTGAGGGGCCTTTTCCTGCTGCTGTTCCAAATCCCGAGGGAAGGGGCAGCCCCAGCCCCACAGCACTGCCCACCCTGCCCTGCCCTGCCCTGCCCTGCCCTGCCCTGCCCTGCCCTGCCCTGCCCCGGGAGCGGGGCCGGGACCACCCTCGGAACCAGCCCGAGCCCGGGGGAGGCTCCTTCGCTTTTTGGGAAGGAGAAGGAGTCAGGGAGGATCAAGGGCTGTGGCAGCTCCCAGAGGTGCAGCTGACGGGATGAGCTCCGCCTGCTGAGCGGGGCTAATTCCTGCCATCCCTGCCACGGAATTCATGGAGTTCATTACTGACACATCCACTGCCACCCCGGGCTGCGTCTGCATCGGCCGGGATGACACGGGAACAGCAATTAACGGGAACAGCAATTAACGGGAACAGCAATTAACGGAGGTACAAAGATGTTGGAGCCCTGGGCACTGGGAATTTTGGGCTCTCTGTGCTAACAGGCACTGACCCCCAGGCAAACCCTGCATTGACCTGAGGCCTTGGAAAAGGCTCCAAAATTGAGTGACAGCCCTGGGATTGTGGGGGTGCAGTTTGGATAGAAGTGTGTGATAGCACAGGGTGCAAAACTCAGAGTTTAAGGGTTTAGAATACAGTAATGGATATAAAACAGGATGGAGAATTTAGGGCAGAGGCTGAGTTCTTCTTTTTCACCTTCTTCTCCATGGCTCTGGGTGGTGTTTTGTATTTGGGTAGAAAAATCCACATTGCAGGCCAGGGGTGGTTCATTATTGGGTTAAAAGTAAAAATAATTTAAGTGTCATCTCATAATTGGACAGTTTGTCCTCAAAAGGCTTTGAAGGGAGAGAGACAGAGGCCATTTTTTACTTTGTTAGCTGGAAGTGCTGTAGCACTCACGGTTTGTGAGACTGTAACAGAGATAAGAATTAATAAACATCTGAGTCTGAACACGAAATTCTGTCCCACTCAGATTTAATTGCTGGGAGCACAAGAAGCAGTAACAGCTCCAGGAGGCAGCTCCGAACCACCAGCCTCCCAAAAAGGGATAAAAGCAACCAAATCTCTTCTCTTTGATCCCCCAGCTCACATGGAGGAATCTGAAGGTTTTAATTGTGGGATAACACAGGGACTGTTTCCTCTGAAGCCCAGTTGACTCAGTGATCCCTAAAAACCCCTAAAACCTTTGAACAAAAACCAGATTTAAGTCCTAAGAGAGCTTTTCTTTATCCTCCAGGGAGCTGAAGGCCTGGATAGCTCATCTCTGTCATGAAAGGGCTCAAAGAACAGCACCAGAGCCAATCCATCTTTCCTGAAAATCAGGATATGCAGATCCTGGAAACACTTCTGGCTGCTGGAGCCCTTCCCTATCCAATGCTCCCTGACCTCCGGCTCTGCATTTTCTCCTGGAGAATCCCATGCAAGCCCAAGGTTAATGGATAGTCACACCTATTTAAGCTCTAATGTGAGAAAAGAAGGAAAGTTGGGATATACTAAAGGAATTGAGGGTAACATAAATATTCCGGCATTATTTAATGCCCTGTTCTGTGTCAGGCAACAGAGAGAGTCCAAAGCTCTGGGAGGAAACAAAAGGAAAACTCCCCCTGTTGATGGCAATTCCAGAAATAATTGACATCTCCCAGATCCTGACTGCTCCTAATGCAGGTGAGTGATGCTGGGACAAGGCTGGGAAACAGGGATTTAAAGATGAGGGGTTTGCCACTTGTCTTTGCTTTCATCAGAGCAGCAAGCAGCTCTGCCACATTCCCCATGTCAAATCTCAGCCTGGGTTGACATTTCCCATGTTGAACTGCCCTGTGTCAGGGGTTCGAGGGAAAGTTGGGTTTTCCTACCCACACATATATCGGTTTTCAATGAAGACCCTTTAAAAAGATAGATTTGCTGATAGTGGGCTAAATTTTAAATGGAATTATGCAGAATCACTGAGTTTGGAAAAGATCTCCATGGTCACAAGCCCCACCTGTGACTGATCCCTTGTCACCAACCCAGAGCACTGAGTGCCACCCCCAGTCATTCCTTGGACACCTCCAGGGGTGGAGATTTCACTGAATGCTCTTGAAATTCCAAAAGGGAAGCGCTCACATGACTTTCACAGGCATCTTGAGCATCCTCAGTCACTGGGAGCAACGGTTCCCAAAAACCTGGGGTCCCAGAGGCTCTGGGATGGCTCCAGGTCTCCCTGCCTTGGAGCTGGGAGGTTGGAAAGGGCAAGGAATGTCACAGCTGGAGTGGCTCCTGCACTGCACCAGTGAGAACAAACACAGCTTTTCTGCCAATGCAGCTGAAATAAATCGTAAAGAAAATGTTCCCATGCCTGGTTCTGCCTCACCCCAGGGGCTCATGTGGCAGATGAGGATGGCAAAGAGGAGTGAGGAGCTTCTCCCTGCGTCTGCCACAGCCAGAGTTCTGAATGCCCTGGAGGTTTGGGCCTCCTGCTCATCCCTGACCCACGGCAAGGACACCGCAGCCCCTGCTGGCTCCGACGCCAGGGCAGGGATGTGCCTGTCCCTGCTGTCCTGGGCTGCAGTGCAGGATGTGACCAGCAGTGATTCTGTTAAACCCAGCTGGGACAGGGCTCTTTATCCCTTCCAGGACCCATCCTCCCTCCAGGGGATCTCTGCTGTCCAGGGGCCATCGAGGCTCCCTGCAGGGCTGATCCAATTCCATCATCCATGGGAGATGCTGCACCCAGGGGAGGAGCCCGGCATTCCCACCTGGATAAACCCTGGGATTCAGAGCCCAGCACAGCCTGTGTGCTCTGCATTCCCACCTGGATAAACCCTGGGATTCAGAGCCCAGCACAGCCTGTGTGCTCTGCATTCCCACCTGGATAAACCCTGGCATTCAGAGCCCAGCACAGCCTGTGTGCACTGCATTCCCACCTGGATAAACCCTGGCATTCAGAGCCCAGCACAGCCTGTGTGCACTGCATTCCCACCTGGATAAACCCTGGCATTCAGAGCCCAGCACAGCCTGTGTGCTCTGCATTCCCAGAGGAACACCAGCCCCATCTCACCCCACGGCACCTCCAGAGGAAACTGCCCCTGCTCCAGGATCATCTCTGCTCCCACAGAGCCACAGCTGCACTGCAGGAGGGCTGGGCTGGGCTGCTGCAGCCCCTGACCCACAGGGTGCCAGGCTGGGTCTGACCCTGGCAGGGTTTGCTTTTGGCTTGTTTGCTTTTTGTACTACTGCATTTTTATTTTAATATTCCCAGTAAAGAAGTGTTATCCCTATTCCCATATCTTTGCCTGAGAGCCCCTTAATTTCAAAATTATAACAATTTGGAGGGAGGAGGTTACATTCTCCATTCCAAGAGAGGTTCTTGACATTCCCTCGCAGGTCCCTGTCGTTCCAGACTGGGACACCTGGCAGCAGCACTGGGATTCCACACTCATTCCCTGCTCTGGGAGGAGCCAGCCCCGCAGTTCTGCCCCTCTGCCCATCAGGGCTCTGCCACAAGGGACGAGCTCCAGCCCAGCTGAACTCCCACAACCCTTGCAGGGGTTTGCAGCAGGGCTGGTGAGTGGGTTTGCATCCCCATCTACCTGTGCTCCTCATTTAGGAACTGACTGCTGCTTACAGTGCTCAATACGTTACTGAAAGGCCCAGTGGGTTCTAGAAAATCCCAAAATATGAGAGCCCAGGGAAGTGCTGAAGGTCTGCAACTGTTCCCAGTGAAATCCTGAATTTAACAATCATCCCCCAGCACTCACCCAGAGGCTGCAAAACACAAACTAAATGTAAACCCAGCTGCAGTCTCAGCCAGATGGATCCCAGAGCATTTACTGGTTTGATGAGGTGTTCCTGACCTCTGGCCAGGGTATGGCTGCTGAATTTTGGGAACTGGGGTTTACACCAGGCAGCAACTGAACAAAACTCAGATTTTTGCTTGATGAAAAGGTGGAGTTCAGTCATAAGTGTGAAAAGAGGAGGAAAGGGTGAAACCTTTAAATTTCACTGAGGTCTCACCTCTCCATAAGCGAAGTGAAAGCTGCAGAGTAACTCAGGAATACATTTTTCCTTCCTGGATTTGTGGCACCTGGGGATGTGGGGCAGTGCTGGGGGGTGGTTGGACTGGATGGCCCTGGAGGGTTTTCCCTTGGAGGGTTTGCCATGTTCTGGCATTTTCTGACACATTGCTGATATTTCCATGCACTGCTGAGGGCTCCAGAGGCAGTGCCACACTGCCACCAGCCCTGCTGGTGCCACCACACGTCCCACCTGCCCCAGTGCCACCCCAAAACCAGCAGGTGGGCTCAGGGCCCCTCTCCCGTGACACACAGAGTCCCCTGGGCTGCCCAGCCCCAGAGGGGACCCTCTCCATGTGGCCAGTAGGGTAACACAGCCCGGGTGACACTTGTCCCCCAGTGCCACCCTCCAGCATCTCTTCCCCTCACACAGAGCCCCAGGCCCCCTGTCCCAGCCCAGCAGATCTCCCTGCCCAGCTCCAGCAGCCTCAGAGCATTCTCAAAAGCAGATTTGAACGTATTTTAACATATTTGACGCAAGGCTGGATTCACTGATCTCAGAGCCTCACCTGAACAACCCCACCAGTCAGACACACCTGGGTCTGCCCCAGCATCATGTCAGAGGACACAGCCCCAGGCTGCACCAAGGGAAATATGGGCTGGATATCAGGAAAAAGGTTTTACAGAAAGGGTGATAAAGGACTGGAATGGCCTGCCCAGGGAGGTGGTGGAGCCACCATCCCTGTGTGTGTTTAAAGAAAGACTGGATGTGGCACTGGTGCCAGGGTTTAGTTGAGGCGTTGGGGCTGGGCTGCACTCGATATCTTGGACGTCTGTTCCAACCTGGTGATTCTGTGAATTCTGTGTGAAATCTCTTCCAACCAATTCATTCTGTGTGAAATCATCCCCAGGGCTTTGCAGTCTGAGGGGAACCTCAAACCACACTCCTGGAGATGTCCCCAAGTGCCAGCCAGGGCAGAATGGGACCCTCAGTGCCCAAACCTCTCTCCAAGGCTCAGCTTTGGGCAGCTCATCCCTCTGCACCTCCAGCAGAGCTCCCGGGAGGACCAGGGCCAGGTTTAATTTGTTAGAGGTCACCAAGGCTTTGAGAATGAAGCTACAAATCCCTTTAGAACTAAAAATGAAACCAATTCAGCCTCACCTCGCTGATAAACTCTGAGCCAAGCAAGAGCTGGAGTTAATTATTCTTTTAAAGGCAGAGTTTTCTGCACACACTTGGAATTATCTCACCCAAATCTCTGATAATGTTAATGAACTCCAGGATCTGGCTGTGGGATCACTTGGCTCCATCAAAATACTCATGGTGGGGAAAACTCCTTCGAAGTGATAAAGGAGGATCCTCGTGGATATCTGAGTGCCCAAGTGTGAGATCAGCCTGCAGGGGAGCATCAGCCCTGCTGCAGCCTGAAATGCAAATCAGAAATCACAGAACTGCTGAACTCGGAACTGCTGCAGTGGTTTAAGGCGAATTCCACAGAAATGTTGGCCTGGCAAATGGATGTTTCCCTCTAATTGGTGTTTCCTGGAGTTTTTAAGGTTGGAAAAGACCTCTAAGGTCAGCAGGTCCAGCTGTCAACCCACCCCCACTGCAGTCACCACTGTGTCCTCAAGTGCCACATCCACGGATTTTCGAACATTTCAGATGTTGGGGACTCCCTGTGCCAGTGCTGGACAACACCTTCTGTGAAGAAATTCTTCCTAATCTCCAATATCATGGAATTGTGGAATGGTTGGGGTGGGAAGGGACCTCAAATCCCACCCAGTGCCACCCCTGGATGGGCAAGGACACCTCCCACTGTCCCAGGCTGCTCCAGCCCCAGTGTCCAACCTGGCCTTGGGCACTGCCAGGGATCCAGGGGCAGCCACAGCTGCTCTGGGCACCTGTGCCAGGGCCTGCCCACCCTGCCAGGGAGGAATTTTTCCCCTGGTGCAACTTGAGGCCATTTGAGTTCAATTCTGAGCATTTCCTCTTTTATTGGCCAACCATTTAACAAATCTATCTCTAAAGTGTTCTGGCTTAAAGATGGAAAAGATCTTTTCTTTCAGAAAGAGATAAGGTTATGAAAAAGCTTTCCAGAAATGCAGGAAGGAAAAATGTATTCCTGAATTACTTTGCAGCTTTCACTTTGCTTTCAGAGAGGTGAAACCTCAGTGAAATGTAAAGATGTCACACTTCCTTTATATTTTCACTCTTATGACTGAATTCCACCTTTCCATCAAGCAAAAATCTGTGTTTTGTTCAGTTGCTGCCTGATGTAAACCCCAATTCCCAAAATTCAGCAGCCATACCCTGGCCAGAGGTCAGGAACGCCTCAGGACTTTGTCCTGCCAACTTCACCTTCTGCAAACAATCCCCTGCTCCAAAAACCCCTGCAGGAAATTCCCCAGGGCTCCCCAGGGCCGTGCCATGTGTGCCACCCTCCAGGAATTCACCAGGAAAAATCATCCCCACCTTCCCTGGCCTGTGATACTTTCTCAGCCTCCCCTTCTTCCTGCTGGGTTTTTAATTCAGCTCTAACCTTGTATTTTTTATTCTTTTTTACAGTCTGCTTGCCCAAATTAGATGCAGCATGCTAAGATTAACTACATCAGAGCCACCTAATGAGATGCAAATCCTGCCAGCACTCTTCTATTAATATCTCCCAGAATATTTCCAGTGGGGGCTGGGATTTGCTGGGCTCTGGAATTCCCAGTTGTTCCCATCACCCTGCTGGGGTGAGTTCCAGCCAGACTGGGCCACCTGGAGCAAGGTGGGAACCTTCTGCTCCTGCAGGAGGTACAAAATCAGGGTGGGAGGTGTTCCCCTGGAGAATTTAATGCAGCTGGAATGCCTGAGGTTGGAGAAGCCCTCCCAGACTGACCCAAGCTGTCCCCAGGGCCCTGAGTGCCACCTCCAGGAATCCTTGGACACCTCCAGGGATGGGGATCCACCCTTCCAATGCCCAAAGTCTGCAAGGGAGACACCACCTCTGTGTTTTTCCTCATTTTCAGGGAAAAATTTGCTTTTTTCTGCTCAAATCTCCTGAATTTGTACTCAATTAAAAAAAGGTCTGGTTAATTCCCAAATTATTCTACCAAGTCACTTACATAATCTACTCATGGAATATCCATATCCTGCATTTCTGACATTTTTAGGATAAACCTGACATTTTTAGGATAAATTTGATAAAATGTGAAAATGTGTTGGAGCAAATATTGTATGACTCTTCCCAGTAAAATGGGGAGAACATCACTTTGTTTGCCTCACAAAGCCACACTGAGTGTGTGCAGCTGCCCACGAGCTGCTCCTGAGGAGCATCAGGGAGGGCCAAAGCAGCCCCTGGGGACACCCTGCCCATGGAAGTGGACGTGTGTGGGCCTGATGGTTTTGGGCCATGGAGATTTTGGGCTGCTGGTAGCTGCTAACCCCTTTTCCAAGGGACAAGTTTCTTAGGAAAGCCTTTTCCCAAAGCAATCTTGGCAGAACAACTCTCCCAAAACAACCTTTCTCCAGGTGGCGTGTTGCGCTTCTGCTCCTCAGAGAAAGAACATTTTGGCTGTTTCTCCAGTTTGACCAAAGGCACTGGGGAGGTGTCAGTCTTGGTCACCCAGGGTGTTAAGTCTCTATCTTATAAAATTAGACAATTACAGGGGTTTTTATGCCTTTTGCCTTCTGAAATATTTGCAGTCTTTGGTTTTTTGTTCGTGTCCTACAGCAACAGACACAATCCTCCTTCCAAAACCCGAGTTCCTGGCCAGAGCTGGGTGCAAGGAGGAGAATTAAATCCCACATTTCCCCCGCAGGGTGAGGAGCTGCCCCAAGCACAGCCCTTCCCCAGGATGTAAATCTGCTGTTTTGGGGACAGAGCCTCCCTGCAGGGCCCCGGGAGCTGCCAGATGTTCCCTGGCTGGGATGCTGAGCCATCTGCTCCTCTGGGATGAGCATCCCGAGGAAGGGGTAAAAACCAGGGCAGGGCTGGGCAGGAGCCCCAGCAGGGCTCAGGGCACCCCAGCAGCACAGAACCAACAATTCCAGCTGGGGAGGGACAAAACCTCTGCTCTCACTCCTTCATTGTCCATCAACAACTTCATCGGAAAAAGGAGGGGAAGAACACTTGGAAGTGTTTAGGAAGAAACCTATTTCCCAAAATCCCTGTGCAGGATGGGCCTGGGAACACGGAGTTCTCCCTCCCCCTCACCATCCAACCCAGCCCTTGGGCTGGGGTCAGCACAGAGCCCCACAAGCCTCTCCCTCCCAAGGGGCAGCTTTAGCTTTGTGGGGCTTGGGTTGGGCTTTAGTTTGGGGTTTTAGGGGGTTTTGAGGTTTGTTTTTTTGGTGGTTTGTTTTTTTGTTTGGTTGGTTGGTTTTTTTGTTTTGCTGGGTTTTTTGGGGGTTTTTTTGGTGGGTTTTTTGTTGATCTGGTTTGGGTTTTTTATTTTAGTTGGGGGTTTTTGTGGGGTTTTTTGTTTTGTTTGTTTTATTTTGGAGTTTTTTTTGTTTTGGTTTTTTGGTGTGTTTTTCTCATTTTGTTTTGTTTTATTGTTTTGTGAGGTTTCTTGTTTGGTCGGTTTTGGTTTGGGGTTTTTTTCCTCTGGGTCCTGCCCATCTCAGAGGGTTGATCTTGTACTTGGGGCCAGGAGGAAACCTCCAGGTTTGTCCCGGGTGGAATCAAACCCACGGGAGGGCACTGGGACATCCCAGGGCTGCACAAAGCGTGGCTTATTCCTGGGAGAAATCTCCTTCCAAACAGGTCTTTTAGGGCCCTTTTTTTTTTTTTTTTTTTTTCCTGCAAGAAGATCGCCACACTCTGCACTCTACAACAACAAACCCCCCGAATATTCTGCAACAAACAGGTGGAATATTCTCCAGCCAGGCTGCAGGAGGAGTTAAAGTGGAGCTGGACACATCAGACAGAGCCATAACCAACCTGCACACTGCATTCACTCCAGCCAACACCAGGGACTCATCTGAGGGCATAAAGGAATGATTGTGCACCCTCCAGTCCAAACTGAACCTGTTCTGGAGCTTTCTTTAACAAGAAAATCCATCTCTACCCTTGGCACTGTGCTAGCAAGCCCTGGCAGCAGTGCTTCAATAACAGCATTTATCAAAGCTCTTCCATGACATATCCCAGGTTTCCATTCCTTCCCCAGCCCCACCTGCCCCGATTTCAGCAGTTCCCTGATGAACTCGAAAATGGATGCAGAGGTGCAGTCCCCACTTTGGCTGGAGCACTGCAGTAATTCCCTGATGGAATGGCCACAATTCCACGGATAAATGCCAGGAAAAGCTGCAAGGGCAGGGATTTTCTGCCCCTGAGGTGCAGGAGTGGCCCCTTCTCCGTGCAGGCAGAGGCTCAAACCGGCAGCACGAGGCCAAAGGGAGGCGGGGAAGAGGAGCCAACCCCAGCATTTCCTCTCTGAGCTTCTGGTGCAGAGAAACACAACAGGTTTTTGATCTTTGAGGTTGGGAAATGGCCCCAGAGCTCCTCCCAGCTCTGGGAGAGACCCAGTGAGATGTTCTGCAGCCATCTGGGGTAACAGCCAAAAAACCAGAGCCCGAAGCTCCCGGGTGCTGTCTGAGTTGGAGCCACGGGGAGGTTTCACTTCCACCACTCAGTGGATGCTCTGTGAGATGGGGAACACACATGGCTGTGAAAATTCAGAATTTCAGAAGCAGGTAATAGGCTGAAGCAGGTGAAGGGGAAACAGAAATATACACGGTTTGTGTAATGGCTTTTGCAAAAGCAGAAGAAGGACTTGTAACAGCAGAGAGAACACAACGTGTCACACAGGGAGAGCTGGCAGGAGCACATGCAGGAATTTAGTTGCTAGGTAAAAACTATTAAGATGTATTTTGTGAAAATTCAGTAAAGCAAGACTTAGCTTTTGTGAAAAATGATAAAGCAGAAAGCTAGGGCTTGAATCCCGCAAAATCAGGCTCCTGATTTTTGGCAAGAGCTATGTGACCTGAAAAACAGCCAAAGCTGCACTGCACCTGCCCAGAAGGAGAGGTCAACCAGCAGACACCTGAGGAAGACATCGGCCTTCCTCCCAGGACCTCAGCTCAGCACCCCAGCAGGGCTGGCAGCTCATTAGAACAGGAAATAGGAGATGAGGGAAGGCAGGGAATGGGCAGGTGGGGAGGTGTGGGTCTGTGGGGTCAGGGTGTGTTTAAACCTGGCAGGTGTGGGTCTGTGGGATCTATGGGTATTTAAACCTGGCAGGTGTGGGTCTGTAGGATCCATAATTTGTATTTAAACCTGGACCTTGTCTCGACCAGGTACACATAATTGGTGGCAAATCCCTCCTATGTCCCAGCTGGAATAAAACAAACCTGCTGTGCAATTTTAATTGTGAAGTCCTTATTCTGCAAATCACTGGGGCTTTGCTGAGCACCGTGGAGAACTCCTCCAGTGACAGTGGTGCCTCCCAGGAAAAGCACAGGTATTGGCCATTTTCCTCCCAGGAAAAGCACAGGTATTTGCCATTTTCCTCCCAGGAAAAGCACGGGTATTTGCCATTTTCCTCCCAGGAAAAGCACGGGTATTTGCCATTTTCCTCCCAGGAAAAGCACGGGTATTTGCCATTTTCCTCCCGGGTGGGCTCCAGAGTCCCTCTGACACTTTCAAGCTCTCCCTTCTCTGCCTTTCCCTCCCAGCCTCCAGCCCACCACCCACTTGAGTTCACAGAGTTTTTCCTGAGGATAACTGGAGCATTAATTTCCCTTGTCCTTTCTCTTCTCCCCTGCCCTAAAATGGGAGGTTATTTCTCTTGGTATTCTTCCCGAATCAATAATTTTATTCAGCCCATCTGCTCTGACTTCAGCCTGCGCTCCTTTCATTTGCAGCTACTTGTTAAAGCACCAGAAATGTAATTATTCCAAAAATGCCACAGGTGGAGGAGATGCTTAACATAAAGAAAATAAAAATTAATCAAGGCAGTGTTTGAATAGTTTAAAATCAAAGTTTACCTTGTTCAGCTGGAAAAAGGCACAGGGAAGGGGACACTGAGGTGAAGTGGAGGTGTCACAGATGGTGGTGGCACGGAGGGACTCAGCCCCAGGTGTGGGGGGTGGCAGAGGGCAGGGGAGATCTTCAAGGCAGGTTTGGGCAAGAACAGCTTCCAATGAGCTCCCCAAAAATGCAGTGGCAATTGCTGTGTGTGGAGGCACCAGTATTTAGGGGGAAAGTCCCCAAACCTCTGGTGGTGACCCCAAAGGAGCCTCAGCAAGGGGCAGAGAGAGCCCCTCACACCCCCGGGGTTTGAACTGAACCTTCCTCTCTGGATGCTCAGCCACCAGGAACTGCCAGCAGAGCCCATTCAAGGTGTGATTATCTCTCAGGTAACAGGAATTTCCCGTGGCCACAGGGCTGGCAGCGGATTGAAACCTCCCGTGATGGTTCTGATCATCCCGTGCAGAAATGAACACCCCAGTGGTGGAGCAGAGCTCCTGGCATCCACCAGTGAGGGGGCTGGGGCTGCAGGGCACTTCTGGGGCTGCAAGGGGACCTTTGCGGTCACACAGGGACCTTTGGGGCTGCTCAGGGACCTTTGGGGTCACAGAGGGACCTTTGGGGCCGCTCAGGGACCTTTGGGGCTGCTCAGGGACCTTTTGGGTCACACAGGGACCTTTGGGGCTGCTCAGGGACCTTTTGGGTCACACAGGGACCTTTGGGGCTGCTCAGGGACCCTTGGGGTCATACAGGGACCTTTGGGGTCACACAAGGACCTCTGGGGGCTCTCCTCCTCTCCTCCCCCTGCCCCAGACACCTTTCCCAAGCTCCAGCCCTTCCCAAAGCTGCTGCTCCACGTTTCCACCCTCACGCCTGTGGCAGCAGCTGAAAACCCAGCTGTGAAGGGGAGCTAAGGCTAGGAAAACCCTCCAGAATCCCCCTGGCAGCCCAGAGCAGGAGCAGCAGTTTGTGCTCTGGCAGCTCCTGCAGGGATCTGGGTTCTCTGGGATGCAGCTGCTGTTTTTGCAGCCGCGCTCGTGGCATCACCGCAAACACCGTCTGCAGCCGGGCTGTGATTCTCCTGTTCCACCGCTTTGCTTTGCTCTGCTCCTCCTCTGAGCTCAGCCGGGATCTCTGCTCCCGAATTCCACAGCTGGATCGGGAGCAGATCCTGCTCCTCCTCAGCACACACATCCCTTGGAACAGAGATCCCGTTCTGCTGGGGAGAGAACTTCCCGTTCCCTAGGAAACGCACTTTTAAATTCGGTGTGTGAGGATTCCCACCTGAATATGTGGGAGGAAGGGATAAAGGCACCCTCAGCATCTGCCGAAGCACAACGGGCATGGGGAAAGGGAGGATCCTGCGGCACAGAGAGGAGTGACCGGGAAAGTGCCGGAGGATGGGACGGGTGGGAGATTGGGAACTGGGAATTGCTGGCTGGGCTGGAATTGCCAGAGCAGCTGTGGCTGCCCCTGGATCCCTGGCAGTGCCCAAGGCCAGGTTGGAGCAGCCTGGGACAGTGGGAGGTGTCCCTGGGCGATTGGGATGGGATTTAGGGTCCCTCCCACCCAAAGCATCCCGGGGTTCTGTGTTTACCAAAATGAGCCGGGTTTGAGCTCTCAGCAGCTGCTCTTTGCTGCCCTCCCCTTCTCTTCCCCGGGAGTGTTCGGAGCTGCTTCTCCTCTCCGGAGCCGTTTCCATGGTTTTCCAACACTTCCACATTGCAAACTTGATGCTTTGCTATGCTGAGCGTGATGTTCTGGAGATCCGGGGAGTGCAGGGGATCCAACCCCTCCTGCTCCTCTCTCTGCTCTTTGCCTCCCTCATTCCAGTGCTGGTCATTTCCCTCTGAACTCAACCCCTTCCTAAATACGGCAGCGCTTCTGGGAGAGGAAAAAAGGGACAAGAAGGGATTTAAATGGGGTTTTTTTGTTGTTTTTTTAGCAATCTCCATTTGCAGAGCGGCTGGCACTCCCAAACTCCACTCAGATTTCCTGCGGAAATTATCTCCATCACTCCAGCGCCCCGATCCGATGGGGCAGGGAAGGAGAAGCGGCAGGAGCGTCCCGGGATGGGCAGGGCTGGGAAGGTTCCGTGGGGAATTCCCGGTGCCAGCAGGATCCCAGCATTCCCCAGGGAAAGCAGCCCCTGGCACCGTCTGCTTCCAGATGCTATAAAAATTCCAAATGCGATAAAAATCTCTCCATAAATAATACATGGATATAAAATAATGGGTGTCACAGGCAATGATAGAGCGTGAATGCATCGAAAGTAGACAAAATATTCCGTGTGCAAAAATAAACACAAATGGTGTCTATCAATAATATATTCCATACTTTATATTACATTTATTGCGTTAATATTACATCCACAATACAAATCTATACATTCCTTTTTCTTGCCATGCATTCTCTAACACGGTGCTTTTATACACACACATATTTCTTTTTACCAAGAAGTAGATACACAGTTCTATTATTTCTCAGAGAAATATATTTTTATTGCCTCATATTTCTCTATAAATCCACATTATACCTAAATATAAAAATATGTGATGGATAATCCAGACAATAATGCAAAGCCATTATTCACGTATTGCCCTATATTTATATACAATGTGTGGTTTATATGGGATATAAAACTGATAGACACTATAAATATAATTATATTTATATAAAGATTAATGCAGATTCAATTTGGGGTTATCTGTATTAAATACACGCATTTCTGTTCTCCCCTCAAAAAATTCTTTGTATTCATCCCACTCAGAAAAGCCCATTTTAAAAATTGAAATTGAATCTTATGAAAATACACAGAATATTCTCCCTTCGAGACCTCCAGCAGGATTTCTCTGCCAGGGTGTCCAATGCCCCATTCCTGGAGAGCCGGGATGAGCACAGGACTGGCATTTTATGGGATTGATTTGGGCTTGAAACGCTTTGACAACGTCACTGGTAAAAAAATAACAATAAAAAATTGTGAGCAAAGGGAAACAAGCTGAGATTGACAGTTTTAAAATTGTTGTTGTTGTTTTGTTTTTTCAGTGGGTTTTTTTTCTGTGGTTTTTTTTGGGGGTGGGTTGGGGTTTTTTTTTTGTTTGTTTGTTTTTGGGTTTGATGGGGGTTTTTTGTTTTGGTTTGGTTTGGTTTGGTTTGGTTTTTTGTTAGTTTGTTTGTTGTTTGTTGTTTTTTGGTTTTTGTTTTTTTTTTCTTCTTCTTCTTTTTACCATTTTGGCATTCCATGGGAATTTTAGAAATGACAATTTACTGTCAGTACAATAGGAGGGGAAAATGTATTTGCTCTCTTTCTAATCTGGAGGTGAATTCCCCATCCATGGCTGATCCATCAATATCCCTGTATTTCCAATATCCAACATCCATCCCTCCCCTACGGATCGCTCAGACCCAGGTAAGATTATTTAGGCAGGGGCCATACCTGACCCGTAGCTACTGAATAATTTCCTGTATTTCCTGTACCCTGACCATGCTGGGGAAGGTCTCCTCACCCAGAGGGGTTTCAGGGCACCCCACACCCCGATAAACTCTGTAATGAATTTGGCTGTGCCTCACTGCAATAGCCCAGGTGATGGAGGGGCACTGGCACCCCCTGCCCGTCCCTTTCCGTGCCCCCTGTGTGTGATTCCACTGCAGATCCTGCCTCCAGCCCTGCCTGCCGAGCTGGGAAAACCCAGGGATCTTTTTGGACACTACCAGGATTAATAATACATCAAGGAACATGGCGAGAAACAAAAAACGGGATCAGGGAAATCCTGTTTTAAGACCTGCAGCGGAACAACGGTGCAGGTACAATCTTCCCCAAGCCTTTAAGCCTGGCAAAAGCTCCTCCCGCCCCCCTGTGCTCCTTCCCCGCTTTCTCCAAACAAGCAGAGTTTTGCTTTGCTTGTTTTCCCCTCCTTTCCTTTTCCAGAGGGAAGCCCAGGCATCTTTACTCCAATATTTGTGAGTTTTGCAGGGAGGCTCAAAGGAAATTCCCGAGCAGCTCAGCAGCAGGAACTGCAATTCCTGGGCTTCTGAAAGGGCAGAGACTGGGAAATGCCCAATAACCAAATACCCAGTAACCAATAATGACAGAAATCATCAGAGGGAAATCCTGAGGGTGCAGCCTGCTCCTCCGGGCACTCAGGGGTGGGTCTGGATGGTAAAATCACAGAATCCTGGGATGGTTTGGATGAAAGGGACCCTAAACCCCACCCAGTGCCACCCCTGCCATGGCAGGGACACCTCCCACTGTCCCAGGCTGCTCCAGCCCCAGTGTCCAACCTGGCCTTGGGCACTGCCAGTGTGATTTGGGTTGATTTGGGGTGCTTTTAGAGCCATTTATCCCCCAGCTGCCCAGGACATGCTCCGGGAGGTCGGGGTTGCAGTGTCACAGCTCTGCCAAGGCCCATTTTGTGTCACCCTGCCCAGCCCTGGCCCTCGGGGGTTCTTTAGCCGGGCACTCACTGCAGTTTGCATTTCAAACGTGACAGAGAGTGAGATCTCTGTCCCCCTTCACCCACGGCCAAGAACTCCCAGGGCTGCCTCTCCAGTGTTACACAGCCCCTGCTGTTACCTAAGAGCTTTTTCAGCACAATCACTGTTCCTTCAGCAGCTTGTTCCCCAGCAGAGAAGCACGAGCAGAAAACAAGGTAACACCTCCCCAAGGAAATGATTTCTGGGGGAGTTCAAAGAAGGTTGCTGAGGAGGATGAAAACACCCATCCAACCCCCAAAAATTCAGATTAACACAACATCCCATAAAAGCTCCTGGTGATTAACTCTGATTTCTGCAGTTCCCCATTGATACAGCTGGAGTTTAGGATGAGCTTGGACAGGAGAGGTTTGGGATGGAAGGGAGCCTAAAGATCATCCAGTTCCACCTGTCCATGGTGGCCACCAAGGCTGAACGTCCCCATTCCTTCTCCCAGACCTGGGGTGATCAGAAACGTTCCCTCCTTTAGCCTCTCCTGCCAGAAATCTGCCGGATTTCTCCTGCACATTTCTCTTCAGTCCCCCCTTGGCTGGGACCCTGTAATTTATGAGACTGGCACTGGCTTCTCTTCCATCTTTTCCTGCTGCACTGGGAATTCCTCAGTTCTCCTCATGGCCAGGAGCCCAGTGGCTGTGCTGGGAGCTGAGGGCACTGGGATGTGCAGCTCCCACTGGGATGTGCAGCTCTTAGGGGATGTGCAGCATCCAGAACCTGCCTGGGGCTGTGGGGTTTGTGCAGGGGGAACAGCTTGGACTGAGCCCCACACTGGGCATGGAATCCCACACTCCAGGCACCAATCCCAAATCAGGCACCAATCCCCACTCCAGGCACCAATCCCTGCTCCAGGCACCAATCCCCAAATCAGGCACCAATCCCTGCTCCAGGCACCAATCCCCAAATCAGGCACCAATCCCCACTGCAGGCACCAATCCCCACTGCAGGCACCAATCCCCACTGCAGGCACCAATCCCCACTGCAGGCACCAATCCCCACTGCAGGCACCAATCCCCACTCCAGGCACCAATCCCCAAATCAGGCACCAATCCCCAAATCAGGCACCAATCCCCAAATCAGGCACCAATCCCCAAATCAGGCACCAATCCCCACTCCATGCCCCAATCCCGCTCCCTGCCCCACTCCCCTGCTCCGTGCCCAGCCCTGCTGTGCCCCTCCAGACCCAGCTCCAGCTGCCCCTGGGCAGCAGCAGCTCCAGGCAGCTGAGCTTGGCTGTTCCATGATGAATTATTGGGGATGGCTGGAGAACAGGAGCATTCCTCACCCTTCTGCTGCCTCCTACCCCTCCCTACCCCACGGGAAACCAGAGCATCACTGGGGAGCTGTGGAGCAGCCGGAGAGGGTGCAGGGCCTCTTCTTCCTGCTCCTCCTGCTGAAAATACCTCCCAGAAAGGAAGGGAGGGAGAGCCTGGCTCAGCAGGACACGACAGCAGCTCTGGCAGGGCAGGAAGGAGCAGCTGCACCCCCAAAATCTGGGGCTGTGCTTGGGGGCTGTGGGGCTGGAGTGGTTTCACCTTCACCAATTTCCGTTTCTCAAAATTAGTGCAGTGGTTTGAGTGTCTCCTAGATTTATTTACTCTTTTCCTGCTGTGAGATAGGATTAAGAAAAAAACAAGGCAGGCCCAAAACTTAAAAGGTATAAAGGCAGGTTTATTAACAAAGCTACAAGTTAGAAAAAAATCAGAAAGAGTTAGAATGAAACCTTCAAAACACTTCTCCTTCCCCCGTCCAGCTGTTCACCTTCCCACTGACAGCATCAAGAGACAAACCCTGGGTTTGCAGTCAGTTCTCAGGGAGAGGAGCCCCAGTGGAACAAACGCCCTGCTGGGCTGGCCCAGGGGCCCAAAATCACTTCCCTGAGTGCTGAACCAGCACAGGGGGCACTCCTGGGGGTGTCACAGCACAGCCCGTGCTGGCATCTCTGCACAAGTGTGTGCTGCACACACAAACCTCGTGTCTGTGCTTGATCAAACCCTGCGTTTTTATTCGTGTACGATCCACATTCCTGTGCCCACGTGCACCTCCAGGCCATGAATATTTATAAAATCTTCAGCCTGATGGTCACTAATTTGCTGATTATTTATTTTTTTTTACTGCCAAGAGAAACCAACTGCCTTTTGTGGTGCTTGCATAGATCAGATGCAAAGTTATTCAGATTAATCAAAGTTACAGCTGAATGTTGAGTGCTGCAGGAGGCTCTCACGGCACCGAATCTCCGAGAAATAAAATGGCTGATGAAATTCCATTTAACAATAAACACTGGTGCCCAGGAGAGCAAACCCCCCTCGCTGTACAGCAGCAGTGATGGGCTCCAGAGGGCGTCACACAGAACGGGATCTTCCATAAAAAACAAAGCCTTGCCCTGGAAGCCAGCCCTACCGGCACAGCCCTGGCAGCAGGAAGGATCCCAGAGATCCAGGGATGATCCTGGAGCTCCAGAGTGATCCCAGAGCTCCAGGAGTGATCCCAGAGATCCAGGGATGATCCCAGAGCTCCAGGAGTGATCCCAGAGATCCAGGAGTGATCCCAGAGCTCCAGGAATGATCCCAGAGATCCAGGAGTGACCCCAGAGCTCCAGGGATGATCCCACAGCACAGGGCCAGGGGCACACAGCCCTGTCCCAGCCGTGGCATGTCCCTTCCCCAGCCGCCCCTGCTGTTCCAGACCTGGGAGCTGATGGAGCCCCCAATCCCTTCAGGAACTCCCAGGAGCTCTGTCCCCAAGAGATTTTGATATCCAGGCACCCTTGTGGGCCAGGGGCAGGTCACTGTCCCTGCAGGGGCACAGCAGGATGGCAAAGCCAGCCCAGCTCCCCTGGAGCTGCCCCTGCTCCTCTGCTGAGCCCAGCACAGCCCCTCCCTGGATCTGGGGCTGCTCTTCCCACGCAAAGATGTTTCAGACACCCATTTGCTCACACATAATCTGCTTTTATGGCCATTTATTCCTGAACAGGTGAGCGCTCGCCGGGGTTTTTATCACCCGGGATTTATCTGGCACCAGCTGGGGAGGTGAGTCCCGGGGGACGCTCCAGGTGCAGCTCCAGGCGTTTGTGCCTCTGCAGGAGCTCCGGAGGCAGCTGTGAGCAGCAGGGCGGCTGTGGGGGAGGAAGGAGCCCATCCTCATCCCAAAGCACCCGGGGCTCCCTGAAAGCTCCCCCGGGAGGGAACGGATCCTCAGCAAGGAGCGGCTGCAAACTGACCTTGTTTGGTTTTATTATAAAAAACAAATCAAACGACCTTTGCTGCAGGCAGGAGCATCCTCCCCTGCCCTGCTGCCCGCGGAGCCCGAGCAGGGCAGGGGGAGCCCCCCAGCCCCTGCCAGCCCCAGGGACACAGGGACAGGGGATAAAGGATGCCCTGCACACAGAACAGCCCAGCCTGCACCTCCCTGCTGTCGGCAAACACTGACCCCTCAGCGGGACTTCTCCTGAGGAACTTGAGGAGCAGGTCCAGGGAAGGGAATGGGGCTGGGAAGGGGCTGGAGAATTCCTGAGGGAGCTGGGAAGGGGCTGGAGAATTCCTGAGGGAGCTGGGAAGGGCTGGAGAATTCCTGAGGGAGCTGGGAAGGGGCTGGAGAATTCCTGAGGGAGCTGGGAAGGGGCTGAGCCTGGAGCAAAGGAGGCTCAGGGGGACCCTGTGGCTCTGCACAAGTCCCTGACAGGAGGGGACAGCCGGGGGGGTCGGGCTCTGCTCCAGGAACAGGGACAGGAGGAGAGGGAACGTCCTCAGGCTGGGCCAGGGGAGGGGCAGGGGGGACAGCAGCAGGAATTTCCCCATGGAAAGGGAGCTCAGGCCTTGGAAGTGCCCAGGGAGGGTTGGAGTGCCCATCCCTGGAGGTGTCCAGGGAATTCCTGGAGGTGGCACTGAGAGCTCTGGGCTGGGCACAGGGTGGGCATCGGGCACAGCTGGGACTGGATGGGCTGGGAGGGCTTTTCCAGCCTCAGGGATCCCGGGAATTGGGTGGGGGCTGCAGAGGATATTCCAGTTTCTCAGACCCAGCATTCCCAGGGCTTCAGAAGCTCAGGAGACTCCTCTGATATTTCCCACTCCCATCGTGTCTCTGCTCAGTGGGAATGTGGGATCTCCCCCCTCAGCCTCCCCAGCCGCCCAAGGAATTCCCGTTTCAGCTGCTCCCAGCCCTGCAGCAGCTCCTGCCCCCGGGTATTCCCTGCACAGGAAGGGGGAATTCCACAAAACCCAGGAGCAGAGCTGGAAAGCGATAGAACAGATTGATAAATATATTCCAAATTCGCTTTCATCTTCCTGGTTTTCAGGTTAACGTCACCATTTATTCCTCCTTTCCCACACAATAACATAGCAGCCTTGAACAAGAAGATAAAATTTCAACTTCCATTTTCTACCTTTCCAGTTTAGCCCTAACAGAGATGAGTGGGATAAAGAAGGGGAATAAAAGGCAGGGAAGTGATGGCCACAGTGATAAAAGAAGCAGCACAAACAAGAAAAACCAGTCCCTGTTTTGATATTAAGAATTCCAGGGGGAGGAAAAACCTTTCTCTGTGTGAGGAAGAGCCTGAGAGCACTGTGGGATTAGTTTAAGGTTTATCTCAGTCTTTAAATTTTCCCAGTAAAAAGCTTTTATCCTACTTGTCCTGGACACGAGTCCTGGGAGACTGGAGGTGGGGTACAGAGAGACTCAAAGTAATATCTAGTAATAGAACATAAAATTATAGTGTATCAGAGTAATATATATTAATATAATATGTTCATTGTAATATATCAATCTCACATCAAGTCATGATACATTTAATAATTATTATAATATAAACAATACACATTAGGGTTAATTTTAGTAATTTTTTAAAATGTGCTAAATGCAGACACAAGCCCTGGTTATGAAGCCACACCTACATTTTAGGTGACTTCAAGAAGTTCTGCCAGCCTGCCCTAAAGCCCAGGTCTAAACGATAAATCAGAGCTGTGGTTTAGGGTTTCCAAACCTGGCTCCAGGAAAGGAGGCAGCACCAAAGCAGGGAGCTCTGCTGCAGGGCTGAAATGTTGGTGTGTCCCCCTGAATCCTCCCTGTGTTCATTTGTGCACTGAAGCCAAATGGATTCTGCATCCCCAGCACAGGGATAAAGCTGGCTCCTAATCAAATCCTTTGGTTCACTCCCATTTATAATCACTGCCCATTTCTGGAAACTCCCCAGGATTTCTCCTCCCCTGCGTGGCTCTCAGTGCCTGCAGGGCTGGAGGAGGCCCGAGGGGCCCCTCACAGCCCCTCGTTCAGCAGTGATGGATGCTGCACCGCGTCTTTTCTCTGTTGAAGTGAGAATTAATACACTGAAAAATGATGGAACAAAGTGCTCGGCATAATTGATTTCCCCAGCAGAGTTATCATCTCAGTGCAAATTCACAGGAGGCTGCCATAAACCATCCTGGAGAGGTTTCCAACGCTCCCTGTCAGCTCCTCACATCTCCTGCACCTTCTGAGGGCTCTGCTCAGGCCATCACCACGATTGTCACCAAATGCAAACAGCAAACAGCCCCTGGGGAGGAGCGGGGGTCACTGGGGGGTGGCACAGCCCAGCCTCTCAGCTGGATATCAGTGACAATTTCTTATCAGGGACAAAGTTTCATGGAATGTCCTGAGCTGGAGGGACCCACGGGGATCATCCCTGCCCAGACCCCCCAACAATCCCACCCTGGGCACCCCTGGCAGCGCTGCCCAAAGGCTCCTGGAGCTCTGGGGTCGTGCCCATTCCCTGGGGAGCTTCTCCAGTGCTTATTCCACCCTCTGGGGGAGAACCTTTCCCTGAAATCCAGCCTGGCCCTCCCTGGCACGGCTTTGTGCCATTAAGGTTGCCCAGCCCTGGCACAGGGCAGTGGAGGTGGCACTTGGGGACACTTTACTGGGCACAGTGGGACTGGTCACAGGCTGGCCTTGATGACCTCGCAGGTCTTTTCCAGCCCTGATTCTGTGATTCAGCGTGGGGAAAGAAACATCCCAGCAGGATGTGCTCACTCCACAGGGATTCTCCTGCCCCTCCTGCACGTCTGTATTTACAGTACAGAATTCCCTGTCTCTATGTACAGGAAAAAATCCCTGTCTGTATTTACAGGAAAAAAATCCCTGTCTGTATTTACAGGACAGAATTCCCTGGCGTGGCTGCAGGAGATGCCACACCCGAGCAGCACATCCCGAGGAGAGGGAGAGGGGGAAAGGGGAGAAGGAGAAGGAGAAGGAGAAGGAGAAGGAGAAGGAGAAGGAGAAGGAGAAGGAGAAGGAGAAGGAGAAGGAGAAGGAGAAGGAGAAGGAGAAGGAGAAGGAGAAGGAGAAGGAGAAGGAGAAGGAGAAGGAGAAGGAGAAGGAGAAGGAGAAGGAGAAGGAGAAGGAGAAGGAGAAGGAGAAGGAGAAGGAGAAGGAGAAGGAGAAGGAGAAGGAGAAGGAGAAGGAGAAGGAGAAGGAGAAGGAGAAGGAGGAGTCTCTCGTGCTCTGCCTTGGGGCAGGGTGCCAGCGCTCCCTCCTCGCCGTGCCGCGCATCCCTGCTCCGGGAAAAACAACATATGGCACCGGGTGCTAAATGTCAGCCACCAGATGATCCATGGAAAGAGCAAAAAGAGGGAACACAGCTCCTCCAAACACTCGGCAGGGGCTGAGGAGCCTCCAGGAGCTGCTGCCTGTGCTGAGCTCTCTCAGTTTGGGACCCAAAAGCGCAGGGTGAGGACATGGAGCGCCCGGATGCCACCAGTGGGGGAAGTCCAAGGGTTTCCCAGGGAGCAGGGCAGGATCTGGCCACAGAAACATATTTTATAATAATAATTTACCTTGGAAATGACCCCTAAGGTCACGAGTCCAACCCTTCCCCCAGCACTGCCCAGGCCACCACTGCCCAAGTGTGTCCCCAAGTGCCACAGGCACAGGGCTTTAAGTCCCCCCAGGGATGGGGACTCCTGGGCAGCTGTGCCAGGGCTGTTTTGGGGAAGAAAGCATTCCCAAAATCCAGCCCAAGCCTCCCCTGCCACGTCCTTCTCCTCCCAGCAGGGCACAGGGAAGCACATCCCCCCCTCCCCATGCCAGAACCTCGGAGCTGCAATTGCACTGCAGTGTTTTCCATCCAACCCCTGTTCGGGATCCCCCTGCTGTCTTCAGCTCCTCCCGCAGGCAGCTTCCCCTGGACTGCAGCCAGCTCGCAGCAGAGGCACAGCCTGCAGGCAGCACAGCTGGATCCTCATTTTCCCTGGAAGCTGTGGCCAGGTGAGCCGGGGATCACCGCCCTGAAGCACACGGGGCTTTTAGCTGCTCCCGGGGATGCACTCGAGCATCTTTTGTGCTGCTGGAATGTTTTAATCCGGTTTGTTCTGCTCTCACAGGGCACCAGGGAACGGCCTGGGGAGGAGAGTCTGGAAAACGCTTCCCTGGACAAGGAGCTGCAGCTTCCCTGGCAGAGATTGTCCCAGAGGGCTCTGGGAAGGGCCAGCCCGGGCTCAGCAGCCACCACCAAAGCCAGGGAAGGGTTCAAGAAGCCAGGAGGGAGTGGCAGGCACAGGCTGGGAACCTCAGGCCACTGCACAAACCTGGTACGCCCGGAGGCTGAGGGTGGCACCAGGGCCTTGGCACTGCCAGGGGTTCCCAGGGCAGCTCTTCCACCTGGGATTAAACAGCAAACCCCCGGCTCTGGACCCAGACTGAGCACCCTGTGCCCACCCCAGGAGAGCAGGGGGGCTCTGGGGACCACCCAGACCATCAGTATCCCCTCTGTGTCCCCACCTGGCCATCAGCAAGGTCACCGACCATCAGTGTCCCCTCCCTGTCCCCACCCAGACATCAGCAAGGTCACAGACCATCAGTGTCTCCTCTGTGTCCCAACCCAGCCATCAGCAAGGTCACAGACCATCAGTGTCCCCTCTGTGTCCCCACCCGGCCATCAGCAAGGTCACAGATCATCAGTGTCCCCTCTGTGTCCCAACCCAGCCATCAGCAAGGTCACAGACCATCAGTGTCTCCTCTGTGTCCCCAGCTGGCCATCAGCAAGGTCACAGACCATCAGTGTCCCCTCTGTGTCCCCACCCGGCCATCAGCAAGGTCACAGATCATTAGTGTCCCCTCTGTGTCCCCAGCTGACCATCAGCAAGGTCACAGACCATCAGTGTCCCCTCTCTGTCCCCAGCTGACCATCAGCAAGGTCACAGATCATCAGTGTCCCCTCCGTGTCCCCAGCTGACCATCAGCAAGGTCACGTACAGAGCTCCAGCCCCACCAGTGTCCCCTCCGTGTCCCCATGTCACCCTGGAGGATCCTGCCCTGGTGCCCCCGGCTCAGTCACACCCCTGAGCTCAGCTCCTGACTTTAGCATGACAAAGGGAAGGTTGGATTTGTCTCCTGGAGGCTGAACCGGAGCCTTTTCCCCACAGAAGAAACGTCAGCCCCGAGGGATGATTTATAATCCTGAACACCCTGATATCATCCTGCCCTGAGCAATATCCTACAGAGAGAGAGGACAAGCGATGGCAATCGTTTGTTCATGTGTCACCGGGCATCAGAAACAAGGCAGTATTAAAAATAAATCCAATTCATTTGCTCTGGGCTTATCTTTGAAAAATATGTTCATTGAGCCGTGATTTGAGTGTGTCTGAGATCAGCCAGAGGAACCCAGCGAGGCTGGAGCCTGCAAAATAACAGGGAGTAAAACTTCAAATTACAGCTGCCAACAAAGCAGGGGCTGGGCTCTGCATTCTGTGTGCTCACCCTGACATACAGCAAGAAAACCTTCCAGGGAAATCAGCTCTGCACGGGGAGGCCAGCCTCTGCCACAGCCACCACCCCTGGCATGGGGACACAGGGACACGGGGACACGGGGACACAGGGACACGGGGACACGGGGACACGGGGACACGGGGACATGGGGACACGGGGACACGGGGACACAGGGACACGGGGACACGGGGACACGGGGACACGGGGACATGGGGACACGGGGACACGGGGACACAGGGACACGGGGACACGGGGACATGGGGACACGGGGACACGGGGACACAGGGACACGGGGACACGGGGACACAGGGACACGGGGACACGGGGACATGGGACAGACTGTGGCACAGAGAGCTGAGCCCCTCCAGGGACCAAACCCCACACACTGCTCTGAGGATGGAAAACAAACTCACCAGAAGTCATGGAAAAGCCCAGTGTGGGAATGGTTTGGGTCCAGGGGACCTCAGAGCCCATCCCACCCTGCCCTGGCAGGGACACCTCTGCTGCCCCAGGCTGCTCCAACCTGGCCTGGGGCACTGCCAGGGATCCAGGACAGCCACAGTGTTGGAAGGGGTTCCCTATAAATCACCCCTTTGTGTGGTTAATGCATTATTTAATACATTTATTATTTCCTTTCTTGCAACCTCAAATTTACAGTAAAGCCAACCTTCCAAAGGATTCTACCCAGCTGCTTGTGCCACGCCATCATCATCTTCACTGACACAGGGTGGGGGGAATGTGGGGAAAATAAAAACCAGCACTTTTCTGTGGACTTGAGGATTGCTTTTAAATAGAAACCAGGAAAAAAGAAAGCTTCTTTCTGTATTTACTTCCCACCTAACCTTCCACAGGTACCAGCAGATGAGCCCAGCAGCAGCTTTGGATCCTGCTCTGGGTGAACAAATCCAGCTCTCCAAAGCACAGCACGGAAGCACCAGGAACACCCCAGAGCTGAGCCCGGGAAGCTCCTGCCTGAGGAGGCTCCAGAGACTGATCTCATTAAATATTTCATTAGGACAGTAAGGGGAAATTGGCAGGTTCTGACAGCAATTGCACCTTTGGCAGAACACAGCCAGGAGGGCAGATCCCCCCAGAGCCGGGCTGGGATGAGACTGATCCCATTTATTTACGGGATACTGGCTGGGATGAGACTGATCCCATTTATTTACGGGACACTGGCTGGGATGAGACTGATCCCATTTATTTATGGGACACTGGCTGGGATGAGACTGATCCCATTTATTTATGGGACACTGGCTGGGATGAGACTGATCCCGTTTATTTATGGGACATTGTCTGGGATGAGACTGATCCCATTTATTTATGGGACACTGGCTGGGATGAGACTGATCCCATTTATTTATGGGATACTCCTGGGATGAGACTGATCCCATTTATTTACGGGACACTGGCTGGGATGAGACTGATCCCATTTATTTATGGGACATTGTCTGGGATGAGACTGATCCCATTTATTTATGGGACACTGGCTGGGATGAGACTGATCCCATTTATTTATGGGATACTCCTGGGATGAGACTGATCCCGTTTATTTATGGGATACTCCTGGGATGAGACTGATCCCATTTATTTACAGGACACTGGCTGGGATGAGACTGATCCCATTTATTTATGGGACTCTGGCTGGGATGCCAACCAGGAGAGCTGGGATAAATGGAAGTAGGAGAAAATTAATTATTTTTCTGATCCATTCCTTTTCTGAATAAATATGAAAAATCACACATGGAAAGAAAAGATGGGATTTGGGAGCAGAGCTGTGGAGCCCTTAAATCCTGGGGGATACTGCGGGAAAGGCAAAGCAGAGGAGGTGGGCAAGAGGCAGAGCTTCCACACTGGATTTTGGAAGGATTAGGTGTAAAATGTGGCGGACTGCTGACGTGGCAGATTGAGGCCCTCACAGCACCAATCTCCCCATTTTTACTTGGAGCAATAGTGTGGGTACATTTTATTCCTAACACAGAGTTTATTGGAATTAAGTCTGCTGCAGATTCCGCGTTCCCATGGTGCATTGAATGTTAATCAAAATGGGAACCGACACCAACATAAAATGCAATAAATAGATTTAAAGTTGAATTGTTCAATATTCAATAACAATTCTCCACATCACACAGAATCCCAGGATCACTGAGGTGGGAAAAGCCCTCCAAGATCAGAGTCCCAGCTGTGCCTGATCCCCATCCCCAGCCCAGAGCTCTCAGTGCCACCTCCAGGAATTCCTGGGACACCTCCAGGGATGGGCACTCCAAACCTCCCTGGGCAGCTCCCTTAATTCCACCATAAACTTGGGTGAGATGAGAAGGTTGGAGCAAAAGGGAATTTCAGTGACTCTGGCTCCATCTGGACAGGTCGGAGCGAGCTCTCCTTTGGGAAGGGTCAGCACAGCCCAGGGGTGCCCAGGGACTCGGTGCCAGCAGCCACGCAGATCTGGAACCCCGGACCAGAGGGATTTGTGATCCCTTGACTCCCTCAGCACCACCCATCCGAGAATTGGCCCTGGATATGGAAAATAACAATGGCTTTAAAGTGCCACAGGGCAGGGCTGGGTGGGAGACTGGGAATTGGGAATTGCTGGCTGGGCTGGAATTGCCAGAGCAGCTGTGGCTGCCCCTGGATCCCTGGCAGTGCCCAAGGCCAGGTTGGACACTGGGGCTGGAGCAGCCTGGGACAGTGGGAGGTGTCCCTGCCATGGCAGGGGTGGCACTGGGGGGGATTTAAGGACCCTCCCAACCCCAACCATTCCAGGATTCCCTCTGGTTCCGGCAGTCCCAGGAGAGGCACAAAGCTCAGCATTCCTGACATGGTGCAGGGGCTGCCAGCACAAATTCACTGACGGGACAGGGAGCACTGTGCACACAGCCAGGGGAACACAGCCCTCCCTCCAAAACAGCCGGGAGGGAAAGAAAATCCCTCCCTCCAAAAGAGCCAGGGAAAGAAAACTCCCTCTGGAACAGCCAGGGAATCCAACCACCTCCCTCCAGTGCAGCCAGGGAATGAAACCATCTCCCCCTTACACAGCCAGGGAAAGAAAACTCCCTCTGGAAGAGCCAGGGAATCCAACCACCTCCCTGGAGTGAGAGCCCTCGTTCCTCTGCCTGGGTGCTCAGCTGCCCAGGAAAGGTCAATTGGAGATAAGAGGTGGCCAATAATGCCCAGCTCTCAGCTGGTACTTATTATTTCACAGAGAGAGTTCAAATTGCTTTGCAAAGTTGACCAAGCATTATTTCTTAACCTCTCCATGTGCTAGAGAGCCCATTTTCCTCCTGCAAGCTCCTGGGGATGATTTGAGCCCGGTGATTAAGGGAGCTGTCTCACGAGAAAGCACTTCAGTGTCACTGAGGCCTGGAGGATCAGAAATCAGACAGGGGTTTGGGCTGGAAGAGGTGAAGCAATGAAAACCATCACTGTTCTGTCAGAGACAGCAGAGCAGAGCTTTGGGCACCCCTGGAGGTCCAGAGCCAGGCCTAGTGCAGCAGGGAAGAGCTCCGGGTGTGAGCTCTTAATTATTAATTATTTTCTGATCCATTCCTTTTCTGAATAAATACGAAAAATCACACATGGAAAGAAAAGATGGAATTTGGGAGCAGAGCTGTGGAGGCCTTAAATCCTGGGGGATACTGAGGGAAAGGCAAAGCAGAGGAGGTGGGCAAAAGGCAGAGCTTCCACACTGGATTTTGGAAGGATGAAGTGTAAAATGTGGCAATGTAAATGTCTGCCTTTTGTGTTCCACTGGGAACACCAAAGGCAGGCAGTGCCACAAGGAAAAGGAGGATACTGGGGGCAGAGTGGCTCCTCTGGGCTTTTCCAAGGGCAAGCCAGACCCAGCAGGTTTTCTGAGAGAAGGGTGTCAGTGACTCTGATCCTCCCTCACTATCAGAAAGTTCCTGCTCAGCCCCAGCGTGGTGGCACCAGCTGTGAGCCAGCAGTGCCTCTGCCCCTGCCTTGTTCTTGGACACGGGGTGATGCATTAATTTCCAGCTTCCACATTTCCCGGATTCTTTGCTGCACTGGTACAGAACTCTGAATCTCGTATAAAGCGTTAGCCAGTTCTGCTCACAGCTCACACAGAACAATCCCTCTGCAGCCCCAGAACCAAGGGCAGCGCTGCAGCTCCAGCCTGAAAAGTGCAACCAGCAGGGAATTGAGGAGAGCAAACTGGGAGAGTGGGACTGCATCACCCAGAGCTGTCATTGGACAATAAACCCCAGTATGGAAATGCACCAAACCTGATAAAAGTGTGAAAATTCCTTACCCTGGTGCATCTTGGGTGTAGGCCTGGCCAGGCTCTTGCACTGCCCAAGGTGCATCCTTTGAAGAACTTTTAATAAATCCCTACTTTATTCCTTTAACTCTGTGCAGCCTCTGTTCCAGGGAGCCTCCAGGGCAGCAGGGGAGAGGAGCCCAGGGGGCAGCAGCAGCAGGGGCACTGCACAGAAATGTTCATGTTGTCACTCGGGGGGGTGGCAGCAGGGACGGGAGCTCAGGGCTGCACAAGATGCACCCCGAGCTCCTGGGGCACAGAGGGAAGGAGTAGGACAGAGGTCACTGAAGGCTTCAATTTCCACATCCATCCCTGCAGCGAGCCACATCCATGTGCAAGACTGTCCCTGGAGCCAGGCAGGCATGGAGCTGTCCCTCTGTCAGTCACCTTTGTTATCTCTGTCCCTCTGTCACCTCTGCCCATCACACCCTTCACTCAGGGCAGGCACTGAGTGAAGCTGGCCCTTGTGCTGCCTGCTCCTGCCACAGGCTGGGGTGGCACCACAGCATCTCCTGTCACTGTCCCCTGGCCTTTCACACCTGATAAATCACAGCAGCAAGCTCAGAGTGATGGCACTGAGCCTGCCATGTCCCCAAACCTGCCAGGGCTCCACTGGAGCTGTGCCCATGGCCATGGCAGGGACACTTCCCACTGTCCCAGGCTGCTCCAACCCCAGTGTCCAACCTGGCCTTGGGCACTGCCAGGGATCCAGGGGCAGCCACAACTGCTCTGGCAATTCCAGCCCAGCCAGGAATTCCTGCCCAGTATCCAACTCAAACCTCCTTTCTGTTAATTTGAAGCCATTCCCTGTGTCCTGTCCCTCCATCCCTTGTCCCCAGTCCCTCTGCAGCTCTCCTGGAGCCCCTTCAGGCCCTTTGGAGCAGGTCCTGGTGAAATGGAGCTGGAAACCCCCGGAGCTCAGCAGGATGAGGCAGAGCCACAGGAAGGCTCTGTCTGTGCACGGGCAGTGCCAGCAGCAGTCCCACCCCTGTGTAAGGCAGCTCTGTTAGCACAGACACAGCTCAGCCCTGCAGACGTGCAGCCTTCTCACCGACGCCCTGAACAGGAGAAGAACCTGTCAGAGAAATTGGGTTGTGCCATGCAGCAATGCAGACAGCCACTGGAATATGTTTAAATGCAGAACAATCACTTTGAAGACTTAAACAAAGCTGACACTGCCGAGCAAAATACATTTTGCACAGCCCTTTACTACACTCAGAGCAGCCTGCAATTGTTTTGTTTCCCAGCCTGTTATACAAACAACAGGAGGAGTTTTTCCCTTGGAAAATGTTCCTGAGATGTAATTTCTGGAGCTGCCGAAATCAAAGTGCCAGATTAAAGCAGAAAACAGAGAAATTCAGGTTCCCAGAGTACCACAAACAGGCCAGTGTGTGAAGGGAGTCATTCTCTCAGCACTGCCAGTTCCTGCTCCAAAGCTGCCGTGCTCAAGGCTTCTCCAGCCACACCAAACTGCAGCTCTCCCACAAAATCAGCCTGACACTCCTGAGGTCTGAGCACACAGAGCTCCCTCCCAGCTTCCAGCAGCTCTGCTCAGGGGCTCTGCCAGCACCTGGCTGCAGCCAGTGTTTGGGGCAGGGCAGGGCTGGGGGTGCCCAAGGGCTCAGGGTTCCCCATCCCAAGGGAGGGCAGGGGACACTCCTGGGATCCCCAGGGGCAGGAGGAACCCAGAGGCAGCCATGGAGCCTCCAAAAATTCCAGCTTTGTGTCCTCAAGCCATGACATTCAGGACAGGGGATTTAATTGCTACAGGAATGATTTTCTGGAACAGCTTCCCAGCAGGAAGAGGCAGCAAGGCCCCGGTGAGGCTGCGTGGGGTGGGCACAGGCAGCTCCCAGCAGTGGAACTGGGTCCATTTCCATGGAACCCCAGACTGGTTTGGATTGGGAAGGACCTCAAATCCCACCCAGTGCCACCCCTGCCATGGCAGGGACACCTCCCACTGTCCCAGGCTGCTCCAGCCCCAGTGTCCAACCTGGCCTTGGGCACTGCCAGGGATCCAGGGGCAGCCACAGCTGCTCTGGCAATTCCAGCCCAGCCAGGAATTCCCAATTCCCAGTCTCCTACCCATCCCTGCCCTCTGGCAGTGGAAGCCATTCCCTGTGTCCTGTCCCTCCAGCCCTTGTCCCTCTCTGGTTTCCAAGTCCAGTCCCAGGGTTCCAGGAGATGCAATTTAAACCAGCCCAATTAATGCTGACTAATTCACTGCTGACCCCCACTGGCCGTGAGCTGCTCCAGGAGAGGAGTCCCTGGGACATTCCCGAGCTCTCCCCCAGCAGGAAAAGCTGCACTGGATTTATCTAAGCACCAGTTTTGTGCTGCAACAGCTTTGGATTTCACTGCCATGAAAACTGAGAAATAAAAGAAGAAACCCAACCACATCAGCTGCTGGAAAGGCTTGGGCATTCCTTATTCTCTGCCAATCTCCTTTATCCTGAATAATCCTTAGAGGGCTCCAGAGCCAGCCACAGAAAAGCAACACATTCATAAATCATCAATTCATCAGCTGAGAGGGGAGGGAAAAAATAAATCCATCTATTTGTGAGCGTTCTTCAGATCAGGCTGAGCAGGGGCTGGGGATGTCACCACTGCCAGCCTGGCTGTCACCTCCCTGCTGGGACACAGCCACAGGCACTGCCTGGGCTGGCTGGGGGTCAGCTGGACAGACCCAGCCTGTCCCAACCATCCTGTTCCTGGTTAAAGGGGGGAGCATCTCCTGTGGGGTAGGAGAGGCTGGGAGAGCTGGGAATGTTCCCCTGGAGAGGAGAAGGCTCCAGGGAGAGCTCAGAGCCCCTGCCAGGGCCTGAAGGGGCTCCAGGAGAGCTGCAGAGGGACTGGGGACAAAGGATGGGGGGACAGGACACAGGGAATGGCTTCAAGTTAATAGAAAGGAAGTTTAAATTGGATATTGGGAATTGGGAATTCCTGGCTGGGCTGGAATTGCCAGAGCAGCTGTGGCTGTCCCTGGATCCCTGGCAGTGCCCAAGGCCAGGTTGGACACTGGGGCTGGAGCAGCCTGGGACAGTGGGAGGTGTCCCTGCCATGGCAGGGGTGGCACTGGGTGGGGTTTAAGGTCCTTCCCACCCAAACCAATCTGGAATTCCACAATTTTTATAATTCCCAGTTTCCCCCTGCCTCCCTCTGCTGCTGTGGGAATGGGGATCAGGAGGAGGCTGGACCTGGCACCCAAAGGCCTCTCAGAGCTCCAGGCGAGCCCAGGATCCTTCAGGACATTCCTTGTTTCACTGTCAGAAAAGGCCAAATGCAAAGGGAACAGACCCAGGCTGTGAGAAGGGGAAATCAGAGGCTGGAGTGGGATTTTAAATGGATCAAACCACGGCGATTGCATTTCCACGAGTGCTGAAAGGGGAAGGCAGGAACACTGATGGGTGTCTGGGACCATTGCCAGCTCTCAGTCCCTATTTATCACTGCTCACAGAATGGTTTGGGATAGAACCCCAAAACCCACCCTGTTCCAACCCCGTGCCAAGGACAGGAACAGCTTCCCTTGAGCAGGCTGCTCAGAGCTGCATTTATGTGATCCTACAATGCCTGGGGGATCCTACAATGCCTGGGGGGATCCTACAATGCCCTGGGGGGATCCTACAGCACCCTGGGGGATTCTAAAATGACTTGGGGGGATTCTAAAATGCCCTGGGGGGATCCTAAATTGACCTGGGGGATCCTACAGCGCCCTGGGGGGACCCTACAATGCCTGGGGGGATCCTACAATGCCCTGGGAGGATTCTACAATGCCCTGGGGGGATTCTACAATGACTTGGGAGGATCCTACAACGCCCTGGGGGATCCTACAACGACCTGGGGGATCCTACAATGCCCAGGGGGGGATCCTACAGTGCCCAGGGGGGATCCTAAAATGACCTGGGGGGGATCCTACAATGCCCTGGGGGATCCTACAATGACTTGGGGGATCCTACAACGCCCTGGGGGATCCTACAGTGCCCTGTGCTTCTTTCCAGTGCCCCCATTCTGGCCGTGCCCCTTCAGAAGACACGAGCCCCCTGCCTCTTGCTTTATTCCCATGTAAAACTCCAGGGGTTTCGTTAATCCCTGGGAAAAGCCCCTCCCCTGCTCCCCCAGGTCCGGAGGAGCAGGGGCAGATGTCTCCTCCAGGACCTCCAGGAGCAGCTGCCACACTCCAGACGCCTCCCGGGGAAGATTTGTCTTTCAGCAAAGGTCTCTCCTCTTTTCGGGCATTGAGGAGGGCGGGAGGAGAGGGATTTGCAGGAATCCTTCCTTTTCCAGAGTCACAGATTTGTTTTGCTCTCAGCAGAGAAGGCTCGGGTCTGCGCTCCCGAAGCAGCCTGCCAAAAGCTCGTTACACTAATTACACCGCTCCTGACGGAGCCGCAGCCGGCTGCTCCCAGCAAGGCCCGGCTCCGTGTGCTTGAGCAGTAATCTGGTGAGAGGTTTATTCCTCATCCCAGATAATGATTCCTAGAGCTGAGCATTAGCTGGGGCATCCATGGTAATTCCAGAGCCCTCTCAAACCTCTCACCCCCCCGGCCCAGCTCCAGGTTCGGACGAGGCCCCGCGGCTTCAGCTCCCGCTGGCATCTCCCCAGCACGGGAATCCCACAATTCCTGCCCAAACACACCCTGTGCCCGCAGCAGGGGGAGACACGGCCCTTCCCAAACCCTGCCTCGGCCTTTGGGGGCTGGGGGGGACCTCCCCAGGGCACCCCGGAGGGAATGGCAGCATTGGGAAGGAGATCGGGAAATTGGGAAATCGGGAAATCGGGAAATCGGCTCCAGCTGAGGGGAGAGCCCAGGGCAGGGCTGGGACAGCTCCGGGCACAGCAGAGCAGCACTGGGAATGTGCTGGAGTCCAGAGGAACCCACGGAGATGCTCCAAAGGCTGGGACAACTGGGAATGTTCCCCTGGAGAGGAGAAGGCTCCAGGGAGAGCTCAGAGCCCCTGGCAGGGCCTGAAGGGGCTCCAGGAGAGGGACAGGACACAGGGGATGGAGGGACAGGACACAGGGAATGGCTTTAATTTGGAAAAGGTGAGATTTGGGTGGAAGATTGGGAATTGGGAATTCCTGGCTGGGCTGGAATTGCCAGAGCAGCTGTGGCTGCCCCTGGATCCCTGGCAGTGCCCAAGGCCAGGTTGGACACTGGGGCTGGAGCAGCCTGGGACAGTGGGAGGTGTCCCTGCCATGGCAGGGGTGGCACTGGGTGGGGTTTGAGGTCCCTTTAACCCAACTCTGGGGTTCTGGGATGGAGAACAGCCCAGGACAGGTCCCTCACTGTGCCCTGGGGGTGACATTCAACCAGGCAGGGGCAGGAGGGCAGCCCTTCAACCTCTGGGGGTCACACAGGGACAAGCCCAGCCCTACACCCCCTGTGTCCCCCCAGTCCCCCAAAATCTGAGAGCAGCCCAGCCCCAGAGGCAGTGCAGAGCTTTCGGCACCACAATCCTCCTCTCTCATTTGAAAGCACAACAATAACGTTTTTAAGGCAGAGATCCCCTCCCAGGAGGGAGAGGCAGGACACAAGTGCCCACCCCACAGCCCCTCCCTGGGGCTGGGACACGCCAGCACAGGGGGCAGTGACAAGGCAGGGCCACGTTTGAATATTTCACAGCAAAGCCACTTCTGAGCACAGCTCCTGCCATGCCCAGCAGCCCTGGCGCTCCGAGGAGCCACAGCAGGGCTGAGCTTTCCTCTCTTTTCCTTTCCATACCTCTGGATAAAGTACAGATGTAGCAGCCACAGAAGGGGATTTCAAAGCCCGGCACAAGACATGACAAACATTGTCACCACAGCCCGGGCTGCCACTGTCCCTCAGACACCAGGAGATGAAAAAGTTTCTTTTCCCCATTCCACCAGCCCCTGTGGCAATTGATTCTTTGGAAAAGAATAAGAGTTTTAAAGTTGCAAACCAATTTACTGTGTTTTAATATCCACGAGGTGCCGGTGATTGGAAGCCTGCTGCTGCCAGGAAAGGGAACAGCAGTCACAGCCCTCAGACGAGCCATTTATAAATGGCACACTTCAATTAAAAGAAATCAAATCAATACGACAATAATTTCATTTGCAGCAGGTGGTGCTGCAATTTTTCTCTCTGGGAAATGGGATGCACCTGTGCAGCAGGGAAAGCACAGCAAAGGCCTCACACACAGCCCCTGGTCCCAGTTCTGCTCAGACCTCCAAGGGTTAACAACAGCCAAAGGCAGTGAGAGGAGAACGAGTAGCAAGGAGGATTTGAGGAGAATTTAACAGCCAAAATAGAAAATAAAAAATAAACCAGCAGTGACATCACCTCTCAGTGCCACCCTGAGCCTGTTCCCAGCTCTCCTGCAGCATCTCCATCGCTCCTCTCCGTGGGGAAAATCCCTCCTGTCCCTCTTGGCAGGGTGGGAATCAACCCTCAGCAGCAGCCGGGACCAGCCCGAGGCAGGACAGGACGATCTGGGCAGCTGAGACCTGCCTGGGGAGGGCCCAGCACCTCCTGCCACCTCCTGCTTTAGGCTCCTGTCACTGCCCTGCTTTAGGCTCCTCCTAACCCAGAGCAGGTTTTAGCCTGGTTTGGGGACAGCCCCGGTTCTGACCCTTCGGTGTCACCAACCCCAGCCAGGTCCGTGCAGGGCACCAAGCTCTCCTGGGAAAAAGCAGGGCTGCTCATGGGCAGCATTCCCAGGGTTTGGGGATTTTTTCTTCTCCTTTTCACATTTGAAGGAAGAGGTTGGAGTACAAAAGCCCAGCCTGGCAGGATCAGAGGCTCAGACTTCTGTCACAGAGGGAAACACAGACTGCAGCTCCTTCATTCCCACAGGGAAGGGGCTCCTGGCTGGCATCCACAGCTCCTCCAAAAGCCGGGAGAGGGGAGGGAAGACAGAGAAAATGCTACCACCAAGTGGAGGTGACAGCAGGTGACAGCGAGGAGAGGCGGAGCCACACCGGCAGCGAAAATCCCCACCGTGCTCGCAGGGGCTCAGGAGGGAGGCACGGTGATATTCCTGATTGTCCTCAACAGGGAGCAAAGGGATTTATCCCTGTGAGTGTCCCAGAGCTCCGGGCGAGCCCCAGAGTGCACAGAGAGGCTCTGTGGGATGGATGGAGGGATGGATGGATGGATGGAGGGAGGGATGGATGGATGGATGGATGGATGGATGGATGGATGGATGGATGGATGGATGGATGGATGGATGGATGGATGGATGGATGGATGGATGGATGGATTTAGGGACCCAGCAGATGCAGCAGCGTTTGTCACCCTGAGGGATTTCCCTCAGTCCCCCTGCTAGATTGCAGCTCTCTGCTGCAGTGTCCTGGCTCCTGTGCCAGGACGTTTCCGAGGCAAGCAGCATTCCATGGTATTTGGCAGGCAGGGAAGAGGCTTTCCCACGGCAGGAGCAGCCTGTGGCAGCAGGAAGGCAGCACAGCCCCGGGTCCTGCAGGAGCCTCCAAGCCTATGGTGGAAATTCCTAACCCGTGCTCAACAGATTGATTTGTTTTCCAAAACTCACCTAAAACATCAGCACTCGGGTGTTTAGTAACAGATTCTTCCAAATGTTTTTTATTCCCCAGACTGTCAAACACAGATGGAGCCACAGAATCCCAGGGCGGGTCAGGCTGGAAGGCGCCTCAGAGGGTCACTGGCACCACTCCCTGCTCCAGCAGGGCCATCCCAGGGCTCAGGGCACAGGGTTGTGTCCAGGTGACTCTGGAATATCCCCATCTGAAAATGGCTTTGTTATTCCTCAGATAAGAGGCTGCAGGAGCCTGGGCTGTGTGGGGATCAAAGCACTGAGCTCACATCACTGATTTTAACTCGCAGCTTTTCTTCCAACCCAAACATCTCCTGCAATGCCAGAAATTTCTCCTGGCTGCAGTGTGGGAGAGCCCACCCAGCCTGGGTGGAGGGTCCTGGCAGCACAAGAGCTGAGCAGGAGGAGTGGGGCAGGCAGAGAACCCCAAATGGTTCAGTAGAGCAGCAGAACTGAGCTGCCCCTGTGAAACAGCAGCAATCCAAACAAACCCTGGGTTTGGGGGCAGATATTGCAAACCAGAGCTGCTTTCCAAGGCCTCAGCTCCCACCCAGGCAAGGAAATTCCTGTGGAGGTGTTCCAGAATGCTGCTGTTCTGCACGGTTGATGCTTACCCAGAGGAGCCCTTTTGGGCAGTTTTCCAAGCTGTTTTATCAGAAGTTGCTCTGGGAACAGAGGTCGGGAAGGCTGAGGTGTGATGAATTCTGCCTGAGGCCAGCGAGTTTTCAGCCCCACCAGGGTGTACCAAGCTCTGAGGGATGGCAGCAACCTCCCAGAAATGGCTCAAGAATAAATAGTGAGACAGATGATCAGAGGTGTTTGGAAAAAGCAAAAAGGTTTTAATTAAAGAAGAAAATAACAAACTATACAAGAATATAAAAGAATTAAAGAATATCTATGTATTAATAAAATATATATACTCTAAAAGAATAAAAGCCGTGCACAGTGCAGGGAGGTCCCTTACGCTTGCTAAGACAGCCCGAAAATGCCCCGAGAATCTCCTGCTCTCTCTTAAGCATTCAAAGATCCAGGAGGGGTTTTTGGCTTGCTGCCCAATACAGAACAGCCACATTCCTTGAGGGACAGCTCAAGGGTCCAACACAGCCTTTGTCCTGGCTCTGGGCAGGTACAGTGAGAAGAGCATGGAAGTTTCTGGTTCTTCTTCCTCACAAGTTGAGGGGTGAGGTTTAAATTCTTTTCCTAATACGGGAACACTCGGTGTGGGGGTGCCCTGCGGCAGAGGTGCAGCCTCCACACCCACAGCTAAGGGAGAAGCCAGCAGAGAGGAGGGAGCTGGGGGTGCCAGGCTGGAGCAGCTCCAGAGCCAGGGCAGACCATGGTCGTGAGCAACGTGCTGGAGGTGGGGCAGGGATGAGGTGCCCACACCCAAAAATGCTCGCTCAGAGCTGGGCAGGAGGAGTTTGGGAGGGTGGGAGCTCCCCACAGGGCTCCTTCTGCAAAACTGCCCGGGTTTCTGGCTCCCTAAATAATTCTGACAAAATGTCTGTCACTATGGCAACCAGGGAAAACAAATTGGTTCGAGAGGTGTCTGATGTTCCTAATGCATAGAAATTACGTTGCCACGGCAACGCGATTTACAAACGAATGGGAATATTTTGGGAACAATTAACAATGGAGACTCCAGGTGAGCCTCAGGTGGCTCCAGAGCCGCAGCAGAGGCTCCTCACCTGCCCAGCCCCAGAATCCTCGCAGCTCCAGGAGCTTCCAGCTCAGGGGCCTGCCCGGGATGGGGGACTCGGGAACTTGGAGGAAAACCCCCCCAGGGCAGGTCAGAGTGACAGCGTGGCCAGGCCAAGGGACAGGACCTGTGGTGGCTGCTGTCCCCTGGGGTGGTGACACCCACAGGGACATTCCAGCTCTCCCAGTCTGGGGCTGGAGCAAACCCTGCTTCACTCTTCAGCTTCAGCAGCAGAACCCCGCAGCTGGAGGGGTCATCGAGTGATGTGAAAGTTGTGTCCCAGCCCCTGGGGACAGGGGGCAGTGCTGCAGGAGAGCCAGGGCCATGGCACAGCACATCCAGCTCTGGGGAGAGCAGGTGGATTCACAGAATCATGGAATGCTTTGGGTTGGGAGGGACATTAAATCCCACCCAGCGCCACCCCTGCCATGGCAGGGACACCTCCCACTGTCCCAGGCTGCTCCAGCCCCAGTGTCCCACCTGGCCTTGGGCACTGCCAGGGATCCAGGGGCAACCCCACCCAGACTCAGGGACTGATTTTGTAAAAATACACCATTTCCTGACCCTCTGGGTTTCCAATCCACCCAACCCACCCAATCCCCTGGAGGTGCATTCATCAGGAGCAGAGCACCTGCAGGTCCTGCCCAGAGCACACCGGGGCACCTTGGAAAGCTCTGCTTCAGCTAGAGGTTCCTGTTGGAAACTGGGATCAACCACAGGTCTTCAGCCTGAGGCTAAAACAAATCAGAAAAACTAGAACTGTCACCTGTACCTTGAAGAGGGACATGGGGACATTGATGATCCCAGACTCTTTTCCAACCTAAATGATTCCACGATAGAACCAGAGATCCCCATCCCTGCTCACGGATGGAACTGCTCTGAACAGACCTGAGCCCCAGAGGATTCCCTGAGTGCACGGCTCAGCCTTGCCCCTGACTTCAGGCTAATTTACAAATGAAAGCCTCTCTCAGACGATTATCTCAGTCTTGCTCTGAACACACCCAATGCCACACAGAAAAACTGGAAGCAATTTGGTCAGAGAACACGATATAAAATCAAATTAAATGTACATGACTAAGATCTAAGTCCCCAATAAGAAGTTTTTATGCCTCAGTAAGCAAACAGGGCTCTCCTTCACATTTCCAGGATCTCTGCATTTATAATCTCCTCTGTTATCATCTGCTTAACTGTAAGAAATTCAGCAGAGAGCTGCAGGCTTGTGGAAGCCCAGAAAACATCCAGGCTTTATTGAGAGGAAAAGCAGAGAAGCTGATAATCCCACTTTAATTTTTCTTTAATATCCCTAAGAAGTCCAAGTTCAGCTCCTCTTCCTTGGGCAGCCCTTCGGCCACACACAATTTTCCACCTGAAAGTTCCATTTCCACCTCTTGAAGAATAATAAAACACCTCAACATTCGAGGGTCACACTTCTCACTGACCCCAAGGATCCCTCTGGGAACACTGGGATGGAGAAGAGCCATTCAATCCTGGCACAAACCTTTCAGTCCCACATCAGAGTGGGGATGTGGAATTCCACAATCACACCTACCACAGCAGCCACTGGCACCCAGCAGCCCCTGACTCTGACCTGCCTCTCCTGAATGTCCATGGGAAAAGGGGTTTCTGCAGGAGTTTCCCAATTGTTATGCTGCAGATAAACGTTTGAAAAGTGTGCTCTGCCATTTCCCAGATAAGTTATGGGGGCTTGCTGCAGTGATTGCACAAACTGATAAACTCTTCTGACAGCCCAGTTGTGCCCACATTGCATTTACAAACCATCCCAGGGTGTTTTCCCCAGCTGGATCATTTGTTCTCCCAGTGGGAATCGTTGTTGCATGCAAAGCCTACTGATGAGATGGCTGGGGTGAATTTAAATATCACAGTGAGGCTGGGAGTGGATAAGAAACTCTGGCACTCAGAAAAGTTGGCAAAGCTAGAGAGAGGTCATGGATTATTTATCCAGGAGGATGGAGTTGAATGTTCCAGTGCAGTTACAGGTATTTATTTAATGGAAAGGAGTGACAGAGGTTAATACAAAGGTTCTGCTCATGGACAGGTGAGGCCAGGGCTTCTCCCCCAAGCTGCCTTCCTGGTCAGTGGGGTTCACCCACAATTCCTGCATGCAGGAATTCCCACAGCTGCTGTGTCAGACACCAGTGTGTGTGTGTAAAAGAAACACGAGGGATTCAGGGAACTGCACAGCCTGGAGCTGCCCGAGGTGTCCCTGGGTACCTGATCCCAGCTGGAAGGGTCCATTCAACTCCCAGCCCTAAAGAACCAGGAGGCAGGAAAATTTCCCCAGTTCAGAGGGAATGTCCAAGCTCCAGGCTATAAAAGGAATACTGAGGTTTCCTCTGTACCCAGACACTGCAGCAAGATGTCATTCCTGCCCCAGACATCCACCTCAGGATGCTGGGATCCCTCCATGGGAAATGCTGCAGAGGAGGGAGAGATTCACAACTGGGAATCTCCTGGTGGGGAGGACCAGCCCCGAGGACAACACAGGCAACAGGTGGGGAATGCAAAAATCTGGGACTAAAACCAAACCACCAGGTTGTGAAATCATGGAGTGGTTTTGGGGGGAAAGGACCTCAAATCCCACCCATTCCCACTGGGACACCTCCCACTGTCCCAGGCTGCTCCAGCCCCAGTGTCCAACCTGGCCTTGGGCACTACCAGGGATCCCGGGGCAGCCGCTGCTGCTCTGGCAATTCATAAGCATTAAGTTTCACAGTGCCCTCCTGCATATCCATTCCCCAGCTCCACCCTGTCCTTCCATGTGCTGATTGCCTTATCAGTCCTTCAGCCACAGTCCAAGCCAGACTGTCAGTCCAATCTCAGCTCCAGGAACTGATGGGTTCATGAGTTTTAGGGTATTTGCATTCTGTTCTGGTCATCCTTCTCCTTGTTGCCCATCCTTGCATTCCTCCACGTTGCTCTCATCATCCTGCTTTTCCTTCCCAGGGGGTGAGAACAGTGAAACACAACAGATAGTAAGAAATATGCATCCTCTAAATGTGTATTTCCTAATCAATACCCTTCTAATTTCTTCCCCCGTGTCTCACACAAGGAAAAGAGCAAAGTGGGGAAAAGGAACCCCCTGTGGCCGTGCCAGCACCAGAGAGCAGCTGGGACCTGCTCCAAGCCCCACCTCAAGGCGCTGAGGGCTGGGAGGAGGTAGAGCCAGGAGGGCTCCTCTGTGGTTGTACCCAGCAGGAGAATCGTGGGAAATACTAAAGGCAAGAAGGCTTCCAAAGAGCTGTGAAAGCAAGCCCCAAAAGGAGCAGAACTTACAATTAGCTTCAACTGCAAAGCTCGAGAGTAGGAAAAGTTGAAATAATACAGCAAGCAAGGACATGGAACAATAGTTTGAGTTTTAGGATAGACCTTAAGATCGCAGAAAAATACACTCAGCAAGATAATAGCAGGTTTTCAGCTTAATAAGAGTATTGTTTATTGTTAATAGAAAGCACACAAGCCAGCATTGTTTGAGGCAGGTGTACGTGTGCTTTTAGTGGCTGGCTGGAACAATTGTAAGCTTTAGCAATATTAGAAAGTTTTTAAAAGGCCGTGTAACAAAGAGATCTTTGGTTGCTGCTGGTAAGAGGTGACCTGCTGCTATCTTCCTCTCAAACCCTGTCGGGAGACTGATGCTGCAATAAAAGTTCAAGGAACGCCTGGCAGTGGCTCCATCCCGTTCGTGCACAAACCTCCAACACAGGCCCAGGAGGAAATGCAGCTCCTGCAGCCAGGGGGGCACAGAGGCAGGAGGGAGGCACAGGGCACAGGGATCTGGCAGGAAGGAAGGAGGCACGGGGATCTGGCTTCCCTGGCTGCATCCCCCCAGCAGGAAGGAAGGAGGCACAGGGATCTGGCTTCCCTGGCTGCATCCCCCCAGGAGGGGAGGCACAGGGATCTGGCTTCCCTGGCTGAATCCCCCCAGGAAGGAGGCACAGGGATCTGGCTTCCCTGGCTGCATCCCCCAGGAGGGGAGGCACGGGGATCTGGCTTCCCTGGCTGAATCCCCCAGGAGGAAGGAAGGAGGCACAGGGATCTGGTTCCCCTGGCTGAATCCCCCCAGGAGGAAGGAAGGAGAGGAGGCACAGGGATTTGGCTTCCCTGGCTGCATCCCCCAGGAAGAAGGAAGGAGAGGAGGCACAGGGATTTGGCTTCCCTGGCTGCATCCCCCAGGAGGGGAGGCACGGGGATCTGGCTTCCCTGGCTGAATCCCCCAGGAGGAAGGAAGGAGGCACAGGGATCTGGTTCCCCTGGCTGAATCCCCCCAGGAGGAAGGAAGGAGAGGAGGCACAGGGATTTGGCTTCCCTGGCTGCATCCCCCAGGAGGAAGGAAGGAGAGGAGGCACAGGGATTTGGCTTCCCTGGCTGCATCTCCCCACTCCGGGGTGCTCCCAGTCATTCCCTGCCAAGAAGGAAATGGCAATGCAGGAGCTGCTTTCTTCTGCTGCCCTGGAGTTAAATTAAATGCTCCTCTGGTACTGCAGCCATGGCTGAGAGACTCTTCCCTTTTTCCAGAAGGAGTTTGGATGGAACAGGGATGGACCCCCAAAATCCCAGATTTCCCAGATCTAAGGCAGGGAAAGGGAGCAGCCCCAAACAAGACCAGACACAACCTCTCGTCCCTGCCACGAGCAAGGATGAAAGCCCTGCAGGGAGAGCATTTCCTGGGCACCTCTGTTCCCCTGCAGGGCACTGAAATCTCCTTGTGCACTCCCCAGATGAGAGAAACATCTCTGCTAGATCAGAGAGAGTCTCTTGAAAGGGAGACGGGGCTTGAAAACCTTTCTGCTTTGAGGGATTCATTAAAGGAGGAAGGGAGCAGGAAAAACCCAACACAGGGAGAGGAGCAGAGGCATCTGATGGGGCTTCAAAGCTCCTCGGGGCCGAAGCAAAGCCAGGGAAGGGACCCAGGCTGCAGGGTCACATCCAGCTGGATGCAGACACTGGGGAAAAGGGATTTAGGGGAGGAAAGCGCTCCCTGAGGGCGGCAGTGGGGCTGAAGGGGTCTCATCCCCATGGCTGAGCCTTTGTGGGGATCACCGTGCTCTGGACACCCGAAAATGGAAATTCAGGGATGGGCTGGGAGGGGCTGCAGCAACAGCTCCCTGCTGGGAACGTCCAGAGGCCCCTGAGGGATGCCCAGTTTATCCCAGGATACCCAAACCACAGCACCCCCCGAGAACCCTTGGCCCTGCAGAGATTGCAGACCCTGTGGATGAATCTCCTTGAATTTCCTGGTTTTCCCTGAATTCCGCTCGAACCACAAAAGCTGATTCTGCTGGCACAAGTTCCAGTCACCATCTGATGTTCTACTTTGTATTTTCTGCTTGTATCCAGAATTCCCTTCCCAGCCTGGTGGCTGAAATGCTGAACTTTGTCAGATCCTGTGAATTCTATAATAAAATCTCACAGGAAGGACCCTGGTGACCAGGGCTCATCCCAGGAGCTGCACTGGACACCCAGCAGAGATCACACAGAGAAGGGTGAGACTCAGCTTTCCCAAGACCTTGAGCTTTGTTTCCATCGTTAATTAGAACAGAACCTGAAAGATGCAAATTCCTCAAAGAGAAATGTTCAGAAAAAAAATGTTGTTTCAAGGCTAGGAAAGATAAATTGGAACTTGCTTCAGTAAAATGTGTGTATTAAAAATGAAAATCACAAAACCCCACAACATTTTGTTATAAAAAATGTCTTCTGAAAATGTCAAAACAGAAAAAAACTGCTCCTGACTCAATTTTTCTACTAATTCTCTTTCAAAATGAAATTTATTTGGTTACACTGCTTCTGCAGAGGGTTTAGGCTTTTTAAAAGAAGTGGATATTCAAATTTAATATCACTCTGCTGTTTCTCCCAGAAGAACTGCTGACCACCACATCATCCCACAGTCAGCTGGAGACCAAAGCATTCCTTTTATTTTTTTGGCTCACACTGCTCAGAATGAAATTATTCCCCAAAAGTCACAAGGTTGTTGTGACCAAACCCAAGGAGCAAAGTTGACTTTTGTTGTGATCGAGATCAAGGAGGGATTTTGGTTTAAATTTGAAAGCCTCTCTCCAGTTTGTTGCACTGCTGATCCTTTGATCTTGGAAAACAGCAGGATGAGCCCTTGGAGCAAGTGTTGCCTGGGAGGAAGCTCTGAATTGCTTTTCTATCTCACAGCATTTTCTTTCTGTTCCGTGTCAAACCATGTGTGGTCACACGTCCATGTGGGATCCTTAATTCCATTCATCCACTTTTTACTTTTCCCTGTTAAGCAGAAATCATTATCCACAGCTGGCAGGGAATTCTCAGGATCACAGGGAGAGGATGGGGTTATTCCAGCTGTCACTGCCCTGAGTGATGGACAAAAATCTGCAAAGTTTGACCCAGAGGCACCCAAGGCCAGCAGTGAACAAACCCTGTCACTGCCTCACTGTGTCCTGCAAAATCCTGGAATTAGTGAGGCTGGAAAAGCCCTCCCAGCCCATCCAGTCCCAGCTGTGCCCGATGCCCACCCTGTGCCCAGCCCAGAGCTCTCAGTGCCACCTTCAGGAATTCCTTGGACACCTCCAGGGATGGGCACTCCAAACCTCCCTGGGCACTTCCAAGGCCTGAGCTCCCTTTCCATGGGGAAATTCCTGCTGCTGTCCCCCCTGCCCCTCCCCTGGCCCAGCCTGAGGCCGTTCCCTCTCCTCCTGTCCCTGTTCCTGGAGCAGAGCCCGACCCCCCCGGCTGTCCCCTCCTGGCAGGGACTGTGCAGAGCCACAGGGTCCCCCTGAGCCTCCTTTGCTCCAGGCTCAGCCCCTTCCCAGCTCCCTCAGGAATTCTCCAGCCACTTCCCAGCTCCCTCAGGAATTCTCCAGCCCCTTCCCAGCTCCCTCAGGAATTCTCCAGACCCTTCCCAGCTCCCTCAGGAATTCTCCAGACCCTTCCCAGCTCCCTCAGGAATTCTCCAGACCCTTCCCAGCTCTGTTCCCTTCCCTGCTCCAGCCCCTCAGTGTCCCCTGTCATGAGGAGGTTCCAGGATTTGAAATTTGCCTGCCCCTACACAATTTACAGAACCTCTCCCCCCCAAGGAAGGTCCCATCCTGCTCAGTTCAGCTGCACAGCCTCATCCCCAGCTCTAGCCCCAGCCTCTCCTCCTCACATCATTTATAAAAACACTTCTAAAAAACCTGCAGTTACTCAAGAAGCTCCAATTCTCACAGCACTGCCTCCTCCAGCCTTCCTGAGAGCCCCACGAATTTGTCAGACAATCATTTCATTTAAAAACTCCACCAGGCTGTATCACTCCTCTTTTATTTTCTCTTGTAAATAACAACAATAAGCCGGGAGCACAATGACCCAACATTTGGGAACAGCTGAGGAAATGTAGCTGGAAAAGGGCTTGAGCAAAACCTTTAATTCAACATTTCCCTCCTGTACCCAACAACAATAACAACAAAACCCAAACCAACCAACCCCACAAAAAAGAAAACTGAAACCAGGATTAATTCAACAGAGCAGCTGTGGCTGCCCCTGGATCCCTGGCAGTGCCCAAGGCCAGGCTGGACACTGGGGCTGGAGCAGCCTGGGACAGTGGGAGGTGTCCCTGCCATGGCAGGGGTGGCACTGGGTGGGATTTGAGGTCCCTTCTAACCCAAACCACCCTGGGATTCTGTGATGTCAGGCTGATAACTCAGGTGAGGGGGAGGCACCTGAGGGGAAAGAGGAACAACTTTCGGTGCAGGTCAGTGCCAGCACTGGGGCTGGGGGACAGCAGCAGCTGGGGGGACTCCCCTGCAGCAGAAAGTTCTGTGTGAGCACCCCCAGCTCTGCCCAAGAGCTTGGATTTCCCTGGGCTGAGAGAGGAAAACAGGGAAGGCAGAAAAGCTGACAACCTACGGCCAGACTCTGCTTCTCATGGTGATGTCCTGACACGTCCAGGGAGCAGAAACCTTGGTTTTCCTGGCAGAGGGGACTCGGTGTGCCCAGGGCAGATGCTGTGCCCGGGTCCAGCAGCAGCTGGGCAGCACAGGACGCTTGGAGCACGCAGCTGCAGCCAGAGGGAACTGGGAATGAAATGAGAAGCACAGGAGCAGCCTGCAGCCCTCCTCACACCCAGAGAGATCCCCAAATCAGTAATTCCAAACACCCTCCATGCAAACCAAGCTTTTTCCTTCCAATTTAGCACTGTGAATATTTACTGACTGCTCTGGCAGGTTCGAGTGTCTCATGGGAATCCCTTCTGTGATCAAGGCAGCCAAATCAAACCCGTGTGTATTGCACGGGGAGCAAAAGCCTGCAGAGGCACAGCCAAGCCATTTGCATTTCCTTTTGCTTCTCTCAGAGACTGACAGCCCCAACTAGGCCAGGGATGCTTTCAGCAGCCCAGGTTGCTCCCGGGGGAAGGGTCCTGGAGGAGCAGGATCCACCTGGTGATGCTGCTGGAGGCCTCATCTGGTACTGACCCCATTTCCACAGCATTGCTGCAGCCCTCTTGTGAGAGGGTAGAAATGAGCTGAGACACAGACTGCTTGTTTATAACAGCATGGAAAGGGCCCTGGTTTATTCCTCTGCACAGCTCAGCCATCCTGACTGCAACCATTCCCGGACCCTGACTGCAGGGATTGGTGTGCAGGGATTGGTGTGCAGGGATTGGTGTGCAGGGATTGGTGTGCAGGCTGTGACTGCAGGAATTGGTGTGCAGGGATTGGTGTGCAGGGATTGGTGTGCAGGGATTGGTGTGCAGGGATTGGTGTGCAGGGATTGGTGTGCAGGCTGTGACTGCAGGAATTGGTGTGCAGGGATTGGTGTGCAGGGATTGGTGTGCAGGGATTGGTGTGCAGGGATTGGTGTGCAGGCCCTGCAGGGATTGGTGTGCAGGCTCTGCAGGGATTGGTGTGCAGGGATTGGTGTGCAGGCTCTGCAGGGATTGGTGTGCAGGAATTGGTGTGCAGGCTCTGCAGGGATTGGTGTGCAGGCTCTGCAGGGATCACTCTGCAGGCTGTGGCTGCAGCTTTTACCCAGCCAGACTGTGACTGCAGGTTCCAACATCAGGCTCTGGCTGCAGCCCCAGACTGACCTCACAGCAGGGATTGTCTCCCTCCAGGATCCTCCTCCTTCTTCATGAGCCTGTCATTCCCTCTTCCACAAGGTTCCTGTTCTTTACAATCCCCTCCTCACCAGCTGACCCTCTTTTATCACACCTATCTTTATTGGATATGGCTGTGACTCCTCAGGAGTCCACTTTCCACTATCTCAGAGTGCTCCACACCCCATCCAACCTGGCCTGGAACATTCCAGGGATCCAGGAGCGGACACAGCTGCTCTGAGACCCAGAACAGCTTTGAAAGGGGCTGAGAGCAATGAAGAAGTTTCACACACAAATCAAATTTCTTGAAGAATGTGCTCCACCAGCTCGGCTGAGGGCAGCCAGGAAGAAATGCTGCACCTTTGGGAAGCAGCAGGAATGTGTTTAAATGGACTCATTGCTATCAACAACATGTGGGGAATTATCTCTCTTAAGGTAGCAGCACATGCAGAGCTGTCCCCAATTGTAAAGGCTGAAATATAGCAGCAATCTACAGCCATAAGGTGAGATTTCCATCTTTATATGACATGAAAAATGTACCAGACACAGGTTTGCCCATAAACAAAATTGCTTTTTTTTCAGCTCTGCCTTTAATGTGAAATATCAATCTTTTGGTGGCTTTTATTACAGAGAATTTAGCTTTTGTTTTTGACAGATGGCTCACACTCAGTCCAGAGTACAACTGTATATCATCCCTGTTATAGACACATCTGAATTGCAGAACATATATTTTAAAAAGGCAGTAATAAATGGCAAAATACCACCTGGCAAAGCGAGGGCAGTCAGAGGGAGCCCACTTGGCTGTGGATTTAAAAGCGCGGAGTTTTGTCAGCGCTGAGCCTCTCCCCACGGTTTGTGTTCACATCACAGCATCCCCTCTTCTGGCACCCAGCTGCTGCCCCACTGCAGCACAACCAATCGAACAGAAATATTACTGAAGGCCAGGCTGCAGGGGCTGGTGGGAGGAAACCACTCAAATTTCAATGATCACAGGTTTTCTTCAAGTTTTGTCAGGTTTACTGAAGTTTTCCAAATGACTGAGCCAAACCTGGAAGCCCCACCTGTCTCACCCTCCTCAATCCTCTCCGTAATTTTACTTTAAATGAATTTGAAACTATTTTCTCGCAGACCTGTTTAATCTATTTCATCTTCAAAACCAGAAAGGGGTTATTTCCTTAAAGAGTAGCTGTTAATCACATTTTCTATCCCATTAACTTGCCTGCCCCTTCAGTTTTGGTTTGATTTTGCACTGCCCACTCCAAAGTCCAGGTGTTCAGCTCCTCACCTATCTGGATGTGGTTCCTGCTCTTTAGGTGGGAGATTGGGAATTGGGAATTCCTAGCTGGGCTGGAATTGCCAGAGCAGCTGTGGCTGCCCCTGGATCCCTGGCAGTGCCCAAGGCCAGGTTGGACACTGGGGCTGGAGCAGCCTGGGACAGTGGGAGGTGTCCCTGCCATGGCAGGGGTGGGACTGGGTGGGATTTGAGGTCCCTTTAACCCAAACCATTCCACGATTCCCTGATTTAGGGAGCACTTTTCCAGGAGCTGTTTGACTCCCAGCACCCACATCCCAGGAGGGGGCAGCGGGAGGGGAGGCAGGGGGTGCTTGGGACACCTCGGAGCTGTGCACATAAATCACAGTGTGGAGCTTTATTGCTCTGAAAACAGGCAAAACAAGGGACATAAATTCGCCCAGCTCAGTGGGTAGCATCCCTGATTGAGGAGGACAGGCAGGAATCAGGGATGCAGCAGCCAGCTCTGCTCTCGAGGTGTTTGTTCAGTAACACAGCCCAGCCTGGCCTCCTGCCCCGTCCCAGCACCACCCCCCGCTGCTGCACCACACATAATCAGAGATTATTATCAGCCCCAGCCGCCTCTGTAATCAGGCACCCAATTTACCATTTCCCAGGTAGCTGCACAAAAATATTAACTACAGTTAAGGCTCTATTTGAAATAACAAAACCAACTGCTTTTTTAAAAACCTTGGTATTTAAAACCTTTACATTCCTCACACAACCCGAGGCAGTTGTGTGGCAAAAGCGAGTGTTTAGAACATAAATGGCTGTGATGAATCCATCAGGAATGATTCATTCCCTTTGCTATTCAGAACTGAGTTCCTGGGCCCTGAATTAAAATCAAGTAACACCCAATTCATCCATTCCTGCTTGGCTTTTTGTTCCAGCCATGTGTGCAGGTCACTTTTGCATTTTTAATTCGCCTGCTCTGTGTGGATGACCAGGCCATGCCAGGAGCAATTCCCACACCGGGCAGCAGCTGCTACAGGAGGGTTTTCCTGGATGGACCAGGCAGGGAAGTGCTGGAGGTGCCCAGGAAGGGGAGATGAGGGAAGGGAGCACACCCAGAGCTCCAGGGATGCTCAGGGTGGGATTGTTGGGGTGTCTGTGCAGGGACAGGGCTGGGATGATCATTGGGATCCCTTCCAGCTCAGGATATTCCATCATTCCACGATCTCTGCATCTCTGCCTGCCATGATGAGACAGGAGTCTCCAGAATTTACAATTTGCAAAGAAAATGGAAGAAGTCCAAGTGAACACTTAAAAAAAAAAGTTAAGAGGATTCATGAGCAAGACTTGAGAAATTCCCTCTCCAAACAAGTCCCAAGCAGGGATGGAATGGCAGGAAAATGGGGAATGGCCTGAAGCTGAAGGAGGGCAGGGATAGGTGGGAGATTGGGAATTGGGAATTCCTGGCTGGGGGGGTGGCACAGACTCCCAGAGCAGCTGTGGCTGCCCCTGGATCCCTGGCAGGGCCCAAGGCCAGGTTGGACACTGGGGCTGGAGCAGCCTGGGACAGTGGGAGGTGTCCCTGCCATGGCAGGGGTGGCACTGGGGGGGATTTGAGGTCCCTTCCAGCCCAAAGGATCCTGTTCTCCTCCAGGAGCCCCCATGGATGAGCACCCCAGTCCAGCCCATGGATTTGCTCCCCCTCATCAGGGTGTGGTGATTAAATCAGAGGCTGAGTCCCCGATGGCCCAGGTTTATCCAGGCCCACCTGGAATAACAAATCCACTGCCTCGTGCCACTGCTCCCTTCATATCTTTCTTCAGGCACAACTTGTAAGCATTTCCTTGATTTCTGAGTACAAAGGAATAATCTTTGGTTAAAAAAAATCGATAAAAATTTATCCCGAAGCACAAGGGGAACCCTGCAGGGCAGTGGGTGGTTATGGATACACAACACATCCCCCAGCCCACAGCCCTGGTGGGATCCCTCTCCACATCCATCAGAATAGCAGGAATGACTTCAGCAGCTTTTCTCTCACTGACATTGTTAGAACAAAGCCCTTGAGTTAGAATCAAGTCCTGAAGAACCCCCTTGGTGCTGCAGCTTTTGTAGCATGGGCTGCGTGTGCACGCAGGGCTGTTTATTCTCCTCTACAACTGATATAATTCTCTGGCTTGTTTAATTCAGGCAGGGCTGGCAGGAGCTGGCTGCACTTATCCCATTCCCTGCATGCACATCCCGTGCTTGCTCTCTCCCTGCCCCACACCCAGGGGGTCCAAAACCTGAATATGGAACAAAAGTGACCCTGCTGCAGATCCTGACCCTCTGCCCTCCCTGCCCTTCCTTGGCCTTGGCACCGAGCCTGAAATGAAGGATTGAGGGCTCAGCACAGCTCCGTGAAAACCATGGAGAGGTGCTGTGGGTAATTCCATACTGGGAATCAGAGCAGTGGGATGGATTGGGTTAAAGGGACACTAAATCCCCCCCAGTGCCACACCTGCCATGGCAGGGACACCTCCCACTGTCCCAGGCTGCTCCAGCCCCAGTGTCCAACCTGGCCTTGGGCACTGCCAGGGATCCAGGGGCAGCCACAGCTGCTCTGGCAATTCCAGCCCAGCCAGGAATTCCCAATTCCCAATGTGCAATCCAAAGAGCAGCCAGCATTCCCAGCAAGTCCAGACTGCCTGGGGCTCCCTCCATCTCCCACACCTGCACCTTCTCTCCCAGTGCAAACCACACCAGCAGCAGCAGAACTGGGAATCTCCACTGAACTCTCCAGATTCCTTCAGGCCAAGAAGGAAAATCTGAGCCTGCACCAGGACGGAGCTGAAAACCAGGAAGGGAGAGCTCTGGGAAGTCAGGCTTCCCCAAAAACACCCCGTTGGCTGAGCTGCAATTTACTGCTGTCCCAGCAGTCCCACACCAGCTCTGAGTCCCTTTGGATGGAGACTGACACAGTGGCACAATAAACTCAAGGGAAATGTTTCCTCTGGCTGTGCCCAGCCCTCATTCCCCAGCTGGAAATGGGAAAATGCTTCCTCTGGCTCTGCCCAGCCCTCACTCCCCAGCTGCCAGGGAGAGGGGATTGAATTTACGCCCACGGAGGGGACGTGAGCAAAGGCTGGAGCAGCAGGAGGGGATCATTTCTGGATTCAGATTTAAATGATGTTCTGTGATCTTGCGCTTAATGAGGGGAAAGGCCAACATACATAATGCAGAAAAAGGCTCTAAATTATTGCTGTCTTCGAAGGGAACATTACAGAATTAAAAAATCCATGTTCAGTAATTATTAGAACAGGGTTAATTAGGCAGCCTGGTGCCCCCAGTCCCTCTGCAGCAGCAGCCCTGACCACTCACCCAGATTTCCACCTCCAGGCAGGAAATCACACTTCTCCATGGAGAATTTTACCCAAAGCTTTGCTGGATGTGTAGCAGCTCCCTCCACTCCATTTTTACTCAAATCACCACCTTTGTGCCATCCTCCCTGATGAAGGAGGTGCATCTGTTCCTTCTCAAACATTTAAACTCGAGGTTTCTGTTGTTTGTGCCAAAGCTCCCCAGCCCCCAGCCAACATCAAGCAGGAGTCAGGAGGTGTTCCCAGGAGCAGGAGGGGGTGGCTCAGTGAGGACAAATTGGGATAAATCAGATTATCCATCATCCCAGCCCAATGAAAGAAAACATTGGGTGCTTTCTGCTCTCCGTGAGGAATCAGGAGCTGAGGTGTCACCCTCAGGCATCACCTCCTCGTGTGGAAACCAGTTAAATTTAATGTCAAATGGAAAATTTGATCAATAAAAAGCAGTGCCTGAGCTGTGCTGCAGTGACACATGGCAAGCAGGGAGATTGGGGGACCAGAAGCCTCTGCAGGGAGACGAGATGTCAAAACCCTAATTTAATTGGGAGAGGGAAAAAGCAGAGGCTGCAGTGCTCTGCCACAGCTCTCCTGGTTATTAGGAGTAAAACTGGGAGAAACACCAGCAAGGAGGCGGCTGGAGGGGATTTTCTGCAGTGCTGGGGGTGTTTGTCCTGTTCCAGCTGGGATCTCAGAGCCTGAGGTGACATCAGCTGAGGGGGGGCTGCAGACACCCCGGGGTGTCCCTGCCCAGGCAGGACCTGCTGAGGTGACATCAGCTGAGGGGGGCTGCAGACACCCCCACCGTGGGGTGTCCCTGCCCAGACAGGACCTGCTGAGGTGACATCAGCTGAGGGGGGGCTGCTGACACCCAGGGTGTCCCTGCCCAGGCAGGACCTGCCTCACTGCCATCACAGCCCCCCCGAGGTCTGTCCTCCCAAACCCTCTGATTCCTCCTCATTTTCCTCCTGTTCACTAGCCCTCATCCAAAGTGCTGTGAGACACTCACTCATCCCCAGAGCCGTGGCACCAAAGGCACTCGAGTGTCTCACTCCTTGTGGAGTAAAACTGGAATTTGGCTTTAATTTTGGGTGCTCTGATCACTCACGGGCAGGAGTTAAACTGGAATTTGGATTTAATTCTGGGTGCTCTGATCACTCATGGGCAGGAATTAAACTGGAATTTGGCTTTAATTCTGGGTGCTCTGATCACTCACGGGCAGGAGTTAAACTGGAATTTGGCTTTAATTCTGGGTGCTCTGATCACTCTTGGGCAGGAATCCGGCTCCGGGAGGGATCCAAAGGGCAGCTGGGTGGGATTTGAGGAATCAGGACACGGCTTTTAGGGGGAATGCAGCCCCTGGATCCAGCAGATTCAGTTTGGGGAGGAGGGAATTCAACCCCACCACAGAGCTCAGGCTGCCAGCCCTCCTCAGGGAAGCTGTTTCCATCCTCAAAAGGCAGAAAAATCCCTTCCTGAAACTCCCTCCCACTTCAAAGAAAGGGAATACAGGATGTGAGACTGAAAGTTTTATTTATTTCCAGGGATGGGGCAGCCACAGCTTCTCTGGGCAAGCTCTGCCAGGGCCTCACCACCCTCAGAGCCAAGAACTCCTTCCATACAAAAAATTCCTTCTTTTCAAAGACTTGCAAATATTTTACACACACCATTGCCCTTTCCCCTTCCACACTCCACAGCTCCAAGTGGTGTTTGATTTTTTCAATAATACGACTTAATACTCGAGCTCAATCGTTTGGGTTTTTTTTTTTCCAAGTCATGTAATCCCCTCAGCTTAGCTATTTAATTAAAAAAAATAAAGAGAGAGAGAGAAGAAAGCAAATAGCTGAGCTGCAACAGGTTACAGACTGCAGTGACTCCGTGTGGAGACGCTGTTACCTTGGAAGGAGCAGGGAATTCTCTGTGCCACTGACTGGGAATATTCCCCCTCCTGCCAGGCCTGCTCCCCCTTCCTCTGAGGGAAAAGGACCTCAGGGAAAACTCAGAGCAGCTGAAAAACTCCTGCACCTGAAACCTCCAAACAGAAGCTGGGAGCTTGGGGGTCTAGCAGCAGGGAAAACCACACAGATTTCTGGGGAAAGCCACAGATTTCTGGAAAACCACACAGATTTCTGGGAAAAAAACCCCAGATTTTTGGGGAAAGCCACAGATTTCTGGCCTGTCTTGGTTTGGAAAGACAGGTGTCTGTCAGGGAAAACTGGGGTTTTCCTTGGAATGGAGAATGTAAAAAAAACCCTCCCTCCAAATTATTACGATTTTCTGCAATTTGGAGCTTTTGGACAAAAAATATGGGAGTAGGAAAAACAGTTGTTTACTAGGAATATTAAAAAAATACAAATGCAGTAGTATGAAAAACAAACAAGCAAACGAACAAAAGTCCTAGAAAACCCTGACAGAGTCAGGGATATGACCTGACACCTTCTTGTCAGGGTGTTTGAAGTCCAAATAAATCCTCCTGGAGTGACAGATGTTGTTCTGTGGAGTGGAGATGATCCTGTAGAAAAAAGGGTGCAGTGCTGGAGAGATGGGTCCAGCTTTCCTCTGACAATTCAGTGGAAAACCGGCTGAATTGGAGTTTGGGATTGCAGTTTTACCCTCCCCACAGCCCCTCTCCATTCCTGCTGAGTCCCTGGGGCTTTCCCTGTCCCACCTCTGAGAGGATCCCCCATCCTGGGCACCCCATCCCGGGCACCCCATCCTGGACACCCCATCCTGGGCACCCCAGGGAAAGGCTTTTCCTCTCATTTTTCCATGTCCAAAGGACAGGCAGAGCCTGCACTCCCAGCAGTGTGTCACAGCTGGGAATGGTGGCACTGGGATTGTCACAGCTCAGCTTTCCAAAATAAAACCAAGTTTGTGAAACAGGAGCTCTCATTAAGAGAAAGCTTTAATTTGTCTTCATTAATGATGTGTGTGCTTAGTGAGTGACCTACATTTTGATTACTGAAGGGAATAATAAATTTTTTTCTTTGCTGGAAGGTACCAAGTTATTTTTATTTTCCTCTTTAATCCTGGAAATGGGTTAGGCTTTAGTTGGATGCAGAGATTCAAACCTACCCAGCTCATGATGGGTCACAGCTCTGGGAATTTCAGCATTTGCATTTGTGCAATTTTGTCTGCATGAGGCAGATAATTCCTGACAGAGGGATCAGAGAGAGTGGCCAGGCTGTGTGTGCTCCAAAATACATTCCATGTCTCCAAAATTCCTTCCCAATCTCCCACCCAAATCTCCCCTTTTCCAGTTTGAAGCCATTCCCTGTGTCCTGTCCCTCCAGCCCTTGTCCCCAGTCCCTCTCCAGCTCTCCTGGAGCCCCTTCAGGCCCTGCCAGGGGCTCTGAGCTCTCCCTGGAGCCTTCTCCTCTCCAGGGGAACATTCTCAGCTCTCCCAGCCCCTGATCCTCCCCCTGGGGACCCAAGGGCTGGGGCAGAGGTGACAGCCACGAGCAAATCCTCCCTCAGGGCTGGGGACCATGGAGCAGAGCTGAGTGTGGGGTTATTTCCCTGGGAATTTGCTCCTGGGGTGCCTCTGGGGCTCGCAGAACCCAAGCCCAGCACCCCCAGACCTCATCCCCTGCCAGGACCTGGCAGCTCCCTGCTCTGCCACACCCTTAAACCTCAAAAAGGGGAAGAAAGACACACCCGGGCTCCCTGCTGCCATCCCAAAACCCTTCTCCCTGATGTCCCTTCACGAATTTGAAACCCTGTGCTGCGAATCTTAATTAAATCCTCATTTTTCACTATTCAAGTGTGTTGCCAGGACATTTTCAGCTGTGTCCTTCCACGGGAGCACTGAGAAGCCTTTCAAGTTTTTAGGACTTGCCTTCCATTTTCATTCTCAAAAGGTACTTTTTGTCCTTTATTCTTTCAGATTTTGGCTCCAGGCACTCCTACAAGTTTTTTTCTCTTCTCCCTCTCACTGATGCAGTATTAAAATATATATATATATAATTCTGAAGTTTCTGGTTTCCACTGAACCCTTGTTTTCCTCAGCCGTCTCCTGGGCTGGCTCTACTCTTTATGCAAATTCCCGGTGATTATGCAAAGGGCTGTAATTAGACTGATTGATCTGTCCCATCAGCGAGGGCCCCAGGAGATCCCCCCGTGCCCCGGGCAGCCCCGCTGGCCCCGGGGATGGGGCACGGTGTTCTCTGAGCTCCTCTTCCCCTGGAGCACATCCCTGGATCACAGCTCTCCCTGAGCTGCTTGCTAGAAATGCATATTGTCTGATATATAATTATGATATAGAATATAATTATATGATATATAATATAATTATGATACATAATATATCAGCTTTTCGCAGATGTTAAAGTGAATATCCCACGTGTTATGTTGGGAAGTTATGCTGTACTCATCTAGTTTCTTTCAGTAATATGGTAAATGTAGTTTTTAGGTTATAGCACAATGGTAACATAGAAACCATGTTATGTAAAGATTCTTTTGGAATTAGCTCAAGACATGGAGAAGATATCCAAGGAATTTTTTTCACAGCATCCTGGCTGGATAAGGGATGGCAGTAACAACTCTGAAAAGGCTCTGGGAAAAGATTTATGGCATAGCCTGAGACTGAATGGAGCCATGAGAAGGCCAGATTGAGAAGAGGAGAGGAGAGGTTTGGAGAGAAGAGAAGAGAAGAGAAGAGAAGAGAAGAGAAGAGAAGAGAAGAGAAGAGAAGAGAAGAGAAGAGAAGAGAAGAGAAGAGAAGAGAAGAGAAGAGAAGAGAAGAGAAGAGAAGAGAAGAGAAGAGAAGAGAAGAGAAGAGAAGAGAAGAGAAGAGAAGAGAAGAGAAGAGAAGAGAAGAGAAGAGAAGAGGAATTGAGATTAAACAGGAACACCTAAGATTTGAAAGGAATGTTTGACTCATGTATGTGATGTATGAATATCCAACACACAGGTGTTTTTAAGGGATGACTCTTTTGTACCCACATGGTGACTCCCATGTGAGGGTACCCAGGTGCCTGTAAAAGAACACTTTTGTCCTTATTGTCTCTTGATTGTCTGTTTGTATTTTTTTATTAAACTTTTCAATTTTACCAAGTGAACCTCGTTTTTCACACTGCTGATAACCCCCACCTTCCCCAGCTGCCTTTGAGGCTGCCCAGGTGAGGAGGAGGAGGGTGCTGGGCTGCCGTGCCTGCTCAGGGAGCAGGAGCTGCCCCAGCCCCGCATTTCCCTGGGTGTGCAGACCCCTGAGCCTCTCAGGGACACCCCCAGGCTTTTCCCTGCAAGGATCCACCACAGTTTCCCCACCTAGGCTGAAAGAAAAGACTTCCCCCACAGTGCTCTGCAACACTGTGTTCACCTACCTCAGTTTTGCTTTCCCCGTTTGTCCGTGGGCTTTGCTCACCTCTGTGGTGTTGCTTTTCATCTTCCTCTCTGCCAGGGTCGGGATTAAATCCTTGAGACAGTATTTTGTGTTCGGACTCAGATGTTTATTAACGTTATATAATTCTTATCTCCCTTACAGTCTCACAGACAGTGAGTGCTACAGCACTTCTAGCTAATAAAGTAAAAAATGGCTCATACCTCTCTCTCTCCAAGGCCTTTTAAGGATAAACAGCCCAATTCTGAAATGACACCTCAATTATTTTTACTTTTAACGCAATAACAACCACCCATGGCCCACAATGCCGTTTTTTCTACCCAATTACAAAATGCCACCCAAACCCATGGAGAAGAAGGTGAAAAAGCAAGACTGGCCTCTGCCCTAAAACCTCCACCTTGCTTTATATCCATTACTGCATTCTAAACCCTCAAACTCTGAGTTTCCCACCCTGTGATCTCACACACCTCTATCCAAACTCCACACCCACAATCCCAGTGCTGTCACTCAATTTTGGAGCCTGTTCCATGGCCCCAGGTGAAATGCAGAGTTTGCTTGGGGGTCAGTGCCTGGCAGCACAGAAAGCCTGGAATTTCCAGTGCCCAGGGCTCCAACACCCACCCAAGCAGCTTTTCCAGAAGAGAGGCTTACTGGGGAAAGGCAGCAGCTACCACCATCTATTTCCACTGTGCTCTCTTCCAGCTTCCCAGCGTTTGAGCCCCTGGTTTAACCCAGCACTGCTGGTACCCCCATTCCCACTCCCTGAATTCCTCTGTCTGCCCCTTCCCCTGCACAGCATCGCTGATGAGAATATTTAATAAAATCAGCCAAAGCTGCTCCCCAGCCCTGTCTTTGAGAAGTCCACAGGTAACTCCCTCCAGCCCGCAGCGTTCCTCATCTCTCCTGCAGCCATTATTCACCTCCTTGGTCCGATTATTATCTCATTATTATCCATCCTCTCCTGTTTGAGCAGTAATATCCCATCTGTGCAGTGGCAACTGTTCCATCCCCTTATTCCCTGCCTTTAGCAGAACCATCCCTATTGGAAATGCGGATAATGGATGTGCTGGATGTGCCCGGGCTGCCCATTTAAATGGCCTTCAGATCCTGCCCCTCCCCTCCACTTGTCCCTTTATCCCTCTGTGCCCCTGTGAACTCTGAGATTCATTCTTTAATTTTCTTCAAGGAGCACAGCTGAGCCTGTCCTGGGGCTCCCAGCATTTCCCTCCACATTTTTTGGATTTGAGGTCAGTTATTTCCTTTATTCATTGAAGATTTATTCATAATCCCTTTCTGGGATGGATTTGTTACCCCAGGACCCATTTCTAAAAGGTTTTGGCACTGTGGATTCAGACAAATTGAGGATTTATCCATATCCAGCTGTCTGAGTTCTGCCAAAATTCCCAACCATCCTCGGAATTCCTCACTTGTCCCTCTGAAATTCCAAACCTGGCTGAGGGTTTGGGCTCTTTGGCAGCATCTCCCCCCTCCTGCCTTTTTAATCCCTTCAGACTCAGTGGTTGAACCTGAGCTGACCTGTGAGTGTTCAGTTCAGGGCTTTTGCTCACAAAAATGAGAGAATTCTTTACAGTTCTCTCCACCCTGCTTACCGAAACACTGCAAATATCATTACCTGCTATTGATCTGCTATTGATCAGCTGCCTGCCAGGTGCAGGGATCGTTTGGCTGCTCTGCTCTCAAGTGTTATTGACTCACCATTATTGCTGCAACTTTTTGGGGCTTATTTATCCTGGGGAAGATCAAGTCTCTGCTGCTGATTTGATTCTCATTTATCCCCAAGAGAGGGACAAATGAACGTATTTCCACCCTCCATTCCCTCCCTGAGGGCCAGGAGCAGCTTCCTCTGATATTTTACTGTTTTATCCACTTTTCCTGCTTTTTTCTTGACTTTGTCATTCACCCCCAGCACCTTTTCTCCAGTCAGTGCTGTTGGTTATTATGGTTTGATTATCCTGGACCATGAAATCAGGGTAATACAATACCAACAAGAAATATCACAAGAGAGAATGTTCAAGTAAAAGATGCTGAATGCTCCCTCAGTGTTTTAAAAAGAATGTTCTGACTGGAGGGAGCAGAGGCTGCTGGCAATGCTCCTTTGAATTAATGCTGCTTAAATATGCCAAATTTCCCTTTGATCTTATTAATTCCAATCACAAACCAAGCGCAGCTTTCAATCCAAGTGGAGTTTTTTTCCCTGAAAGAGATCAAAATATATCTTGTGTCCAGCAATTAAACAGTTTGTTTCTGAACTCCACCAAGTTTAATATTCCACTTGAAACGCGAGGGTAGGAAGCCAATTAATAAGAAGTGTATTAACCGTGATTTATGCTGAGCTTAAGCACTTGGCAGTGAGGCTTTAATGGGATTTTGACTTATTTAATGGGTTGGGAAAAGTGGGAAGGCAGGGAGGAGGTGACTTGGGGTCTGGGGCTTCCTCCAGTCTGTGGGACTGGCTTCCAACATTTGAAATGTAAAACCAGAGCCTGGTAGTGCAGCTCTCCTGGTGAAGTATTTCCCTTTAAAACCAGGGCCTGGCACTGCAGCTCTCCTGGTGAAGTATTTCCATTTAAAACCAGGGCCTGGCACTGCAACTCTCCTGGTGAAGTATTTCCATTTAAACCCAGGGCCTGGCAGTGCAGCTCTCCTGGTGAAGTATTTCCATTTAAACCCAGGGCCTGGCAGTGCAGCTCTCCTGGTGAAGTATTTCCATTTAAACCCAGGGCCTGGCAGTGCAGCTCTCCTGGTGAAGTATTTCCATTTAAAACCAGAGCCTGGCAGTGCAGCCCTCCTGGGGGATATTTCCACTTAAAACCAGGGCCTGGCAGTGCAGCTCTCCTGGTGGTATTTCCATATAAAACCAGGGCCTGGCAGTGCAGCTCTCCTGGTGGTATTTCCATATAAAACCAGCAGCATCTGTGAGCAGCTGAGGTGCTATTCCAGAGGAGTTTGTGCAGGAAAACCAACAGGAAACATCTCCTGGTGTTCTCCTGGTGTGCCAGGCAGGAGCATTCCCCTGGAATACAGACCTGGAACCAAAGAATTGCAGAATCATTGAGGTTGGAAAAGACCTCCAGGATGATCCAATCCAAACTTTGATCACCATTTGCCCACTAAACCATATCCCAAAGTGCCACATCCACTCCTTGTCTGGACACCTCCAGGGATGGGCACTCCAAACCTCCCTGGGCACTTCCAATTCCTGAGCTCCCTTTCCATGGGGAAATTCCTGCTGCTGTCCCCCCTGCCCCTCCCCTGGCCCAGCCCGAGGCCGTTCCCTCTCCTCCTGTCCCTGTTCCTGGAGCAGAGCCCGACCCCCCCGGCTGTCCCCTCCTGGCAGGGACTGTGCAGAGCCACAGGGTCCCCCTTGAGCCTCCTTTTCTACAGGCTGAGCCCCTTCCCAGCTCCCTCAGGAATTCTCCAGCCCCTTCCCAGCTCCCTCAGGAATTCTCCAGCCCCTTCCCAGCTCCGTTCCCTTCCCTTGACGCTCTCCAGCCCCTCCAGGTCTCTCCCACCATGAGCAGCCCAGAGCTGGCCAAAGATCTGAGGTGAAACAGAACCTGCCTGGCTCCTGTCCCTCATCCTTGCACTCCCCGAGCTGCCACCCATCCCTGTCCATGCTGGAATCGTGTCCAGCAGGTCAAATCCCACCAGACAATTCCCATCCCAGCAGGAGCCCATGTGAGCCAGCCCAGCTCCAGCTCCAGCCCCTGCCCTGCCCCAGCCACACACATCCATCCTTTCACAAAGCTCAGCCCAAACTGGGGTTTGCTGTATTTGGTGTCTCCTCCCACTGAGGAGCTCCTCCTGTGCTTTAAAGCCACGTTATCCCAACAGTGGAATTGTTTATGCAATATGTTAGTGGCATTTTAAAAAAAACAGATGTTCAGGCAGCTCTGGAGGAGTACCAGGATGCTGTAAAGTTGATGCCTGTCATAAACTATAATATTTTATTTAATATTTTATTCCAAGTAAAACTCAGCTGACAAAGATTCTTTATAGATCCCTATTAATGGGAATGGGAGCCATGGATCATCCCTAATGCAGGGAACAAACCTCGTGGGCCGGCTGTTCCAGGAGGGGTCTCCCTGCAGCTGGGTTTGCATTTAACTCCACTGCTTCATCTGGGGAGAGGCTCTTCCCGTGCTCTGGCTGTGCTGAATGTTTGATTCATTGATAAATATAATCATTTCTGCTGGAAAAAATCATGGACTCACAGAATGGGTTGGGTTGGAAGGGACATTAAACCCCATCCCAATCCACCCCATCCCATCCCATCCCACCCCTGCCCTGGCAGGGACACCTCCCACTGTCCCAGGCTGCTCCAGCCCCAGTGTCCAGCCTGGCCTTGGGCACTGCCAGCGATCCAGGGGCAGCCACAGCTGCTCTGGCAATTCCAGCCCAGCCAGGAATTCCCAATCTCCCATCCAGCCCTGCCCTCTGGCAGTGGAAGCCATTCCCTGTGTCCTGTCCCTCTGTCCCTTGTCCCCAGTCCCTCTGCAGCTCCAGGCCAGGTTGGACACTGGGGCTGGAGCAGCCTGGGACAGTGGGAGGTGTCCCTGCCATGGCAGGAGTGGCCCTGTGTGGGATTTGAGGTCCCTTCCAACCCAAACCCCTCTGGGGTTCTGTGACCCTCTCGCTGACACCCCCACCAGTGACAGCAGCAGCAGCAGTGGCTCTGAGGGACGTGCAGGATCCCCAGGAATGAGGTGGGAAGAACGAGGACTGACTCTGCTGCCTTTTCCTGACAGCAAAGGGAGGGGGAAGGGGAATGGAAAACATTGAATTCAGCAGCTATTTTGGCACCAGATTCAATGTGTGCTGCCACAGTGACTCAGGAGCCCCAGGCACTGTGAGAAGGGGGCTGTGCTGCAGCCCTGGGGACACGGACAGGGACAGGGGGACATCCGGCCTGGTGGGGAGCAGAGCAGCTGGGGTGGAGGTGCTGCCCCTGCCGGGTTCCCTTTGCCTGCTCACAGATTTCCTGGGGCATGGAGCGTTCCTGGATTTCCTCCCCAGGGTGTCCCAAATGCAGAATTCCTTCAGCTGCCAGGGCTGGCCCCTGCTCCCCCCTGCTCCATCCCTGGGGGGCGTTGGGGTCCAAGCCCCGCTGCTCCTGACAGGGATCTGCTCCTTCCAGCTGCCCATTTCCGCATGACTTGAGAGCACCAGGAGATTACAGCATGTCCTTTCCTCTTCGGGGTTTTTAATTAACATTTCTATTATCGAGCTTAATTAGCACAGCTCTGGCTTCCATCTGCTTTTCCCTGCTGCCGACACTTTGCTCTGACACCCTCAGCCCATCACGAGGGAGAATAAACAAGCAGTGCCGCGCTCACACGGCACATCTGGAGCCACAGGACCTGGGGGACGAGGGACAGCCACTCTGCTCTATTCCTGGTGACACTGGGGCTGTTCCTGACGCTGTGGCCACAGGAGCTGGCCCTGTGAGCTCAGCTGTGTCTCAGAGCTGGTGGAGTCCCTGGGGATGAGCACAATGAGCACGATGCCATCAGCCCTGCCAGCCAGGCCTGGGTCACAGCCACGTCCCCAGCAGCGAGGCTGGCCCTGGGACAGGCCAGAGCAGCTGCTGTGCAGTGACCTTTTCACTCTCCTGGCAGAGATGGCAGTGCCAGCTGGATCCTCTGAGCCGAGCAGCTTCTGACAGGTGACCCAAGGTGTGGCTCAAGAATCCCGCGGGTGCCCCAGGGCACCTCCCCAGCTCAGCCTGCTCTGCCCTCAGAGCCCCCAGCCGCAGCTCCCAGCCCTGTTCTGCCACTGCCTCTGCCCAGAGCTGCTCCCAGGGCGTCCCTGTCCCTGCACAGCCACCCCTGCCACACTGCCAGCCCTGCTGCCAGCTCCTGGGAATCCCGGGAAAGGAAGTCTGAGTGCCAGCTGTGGAGCCAGGCAATCCCAGAATGGTTGGGGTGGGAAGGGACCTAAAAACGACCCAGTGCCACCCCTGCCATGGCAGGGACACCTCCCACTGTCCCAGGCTGCTCCAACCCCAGTGTCCAACCTGGCCTTGGGCACTGCCAGGGATCCAGGGGCAGCCACAGCTGCTCTGGCAATTCCAGCCCAGCCCCTCTCCACCCTCCCAGCCAGGAATTCCTGCCCAATATCCAATTTAAATCTCTTTTCTGTTGATCTGAAGCCATTCCCTGTGTCCTGTCCCTCCAGCCCTTGTCCCCAGTCCCTCTCCAGCTCTCCTGGAGCCCCTTCAGGCCCTGCCAGGGGCTCTGAGCTCTCCCTGGAGCCTTCTCCTCTCCAGGGGAATATTCCCAGCTCTCCCAGCCTGGCTCCAGAGGGGCTCCAGCCCAGGAGCAGCTCTGGATCCTCTCTGGACTCTCTCCAGGTCCTGCTGTGTCCCCAGGGCTGGGGCAGCTCTGCAGGTGGGCTCTCACCTGAGCACAGGGGCAGAATTCCCCCTCTCCTGCTGCCCACGAGGGATCAGCCCAGGATTTGGGGTTTCTGGGCTGTCAGAGCCCATGACCAGGGCACAGCGAGCTTTTCAGCCAGCAGGTCCTCAGGCAAGGCTCCACCCTGGAGGAGCCTTCAGCCACACCAGAGCAGGCAGTGAGACAGCAGGAGCATCCAGGAGCTCTCTGAGGGCACCCTCAGCTCTCATTTCCCAGCTCTGGTGTCATGGGTGTGAGAGAGAAGGGGGGCTGTGTGTGCTCTGGCCTGCATCCAGGGAGAATTCCAGGCTAATTCCAAAGATCAGTTCCAGGGGAGATCACTGAATATCTGCCCTGGGTGTGGCTCTCATTCCTGCCAAAGCCAATGGCCAAAGCCACCCCCTGTGGCATCTTGGTTTCTGTCACCAGCTTCAAAGGCGTTTCTTTATTTCCCCATTCATTCTTTCTGCCTGACCTGGGCTCTGGGGGTGCCAGGGGTTGTGGGGGCACCCTGGGCTGGGAGGGCTCAGGGGTGAATGGGATTGGCTGGGCAAACCCCTCAGCTCCGTGCCAGGCACCTCGGGTTTGGTGCTGATTAATAAAAAACAATTAATGCAGGGGCGCAGGGAGCGGTGTGAGAGCCCCGACAATCAGCAGGGAGCAGAGATTGCAGAGAGCCTCCTCATTTATCTGGGAGCCAGATGAAAGCAGGGGTGTGCCAGGTCAGCAGGCCCTGTGCCACCCCAGCCCTGCTCAGGATGGATGGCAGAGCTTCCCTGGGCTGCTCCAAAGGGAGCTCAGCTGGAATCTGCACCAGCGTGGCACCAGCGTGGCACCAGGAACGCGTGTGCCAGGACACACCGGGATTCTGCCTGTGATGGTGGCAGGGAATCAACTCCTGGTACCACCCTCACCCCAACGTCCCCCTGAGCCTCCCAGGAGTGCTCAGGGTGTTATTTGTGTGGGGAAAACTCTGAAATTCCAGCCCCAAAGGAACAGGGATATCACAAACCCGACAGCCTCCTGCAATTAATTCTCACAGAGCTTTGCAAGAAGCTTGATTGTTTTAATTTGCAGCGGTGGCCTATCCATGAGAACCCTGGTAAAGATGTAGGATTCCAGTGAAACTGCCTTCTGTTAGGGGACACCTCCATTTCAGGACGGTCCCTCCCAATTTGTCCAAAACTGAGACAAAGATCAGGAAAGGCCCTGGCTCACAGCAGAGGGAAAGGGGTGGGAATGGAAGGGGAGTAAATGTAAATGTAAATGTAGGTGGGATATTGGGGAAAATTCCTCCCTGGGAGGGTGGGCAGGCCCTGGCACAGGTGCCCAGAGCAGCTGTGGCTGCCACTGCATCCCTGGCAGTGCCCAAGGCCGGGCTGGACACTGGGGCTGGAGCAGCCTGGGACAGTGGGAGGTGTCCCTGCCATGGCAGGGGTGGCACTGGGGGGGATTTAAGCTCCATTTAACCCAAAACACTCCAGGATTCCGTGATGTTCTGATTTTGTGAAAGGCTGGTGAGTTCAGGAGGGAGGTGAGGAATAATCTGATCCTTGCAGAAGTGTGGGCTCGCTGACACTCCGGAGTGTTTCCATCTGGGGACAAACATCTCAGCTCTGGTGGCTGAGGCTGGGAAGAGCCGAGTTCAGGTCAGCAGCAGGAAATCACTGCAGGTCCTCACACACCAGAGCCAGCCCAGCTGAGGTCACACAAATCCTCCAAAGGTTCTCATTTCCGTGCCGTGACTGCCATTCCTGGAAGCCAACAGGGGCATTTATCTGCATTTCCAGGGGGGAGAGGGGCAGAGCCACCTTTGGCAGAGTCCCTGGGATGGGGGAACCCAAGGGAGGAAACCTGGGCTGCCCAGGGCACAGAGCCCGTGCATGGGGCTCCCTGCAGGACTGCCCAGGTGTGCTGGGGTCACATTCCTGCCCTGGATTCCCTGCCTCCAGAATGCCCCAATGCCCTGCTGGACCCTGCAGGAGCCGCCTCTGGGCCACCAGAGGGGCAGGATGGCCCAGCCCCTGTCCGTGGGGCACCCCCAAGGGCTGGCAGCAGGAACGGGATCAATCCCACCCCGCTCTCTCCTCCCTCCATCCGTGCTGCTTCCACATCTCCATGGCAACCATCCCACTGGAATGAGCTGATGGCAGTGAGGAACTGGGAGTACTGGGGAAATTCTGCTGGAATCCCTCCTGCTCCCCCAGGTTCTGCTGTGTGGAACCCTCTCCTGCCACGGGGCCGTGCTGGGCGTGGGGCTGTGGCTTGGCTGATTGCCCTGCACCAAACCCGGTGCATCCTGAAACCCCGAGTGCTCACGGGCATGAGAAATGGGGTTTTATTTCAGGCACACAGAAAGCCTCTATGAATTCACCTGGAGAGGAGTGCACGTGAAAATGGGAATGCGGCTCTGGGTCCGCCCACAGAACAGCGTTGTTGCTTGTGTCACAGGTTATTGAAGGAAAATCAGTGTTTGAAAGTGTTTCTGTGTTCCTTGGCTGTCCTGGGTCTCCAGCACACACTGAACCCTCTGTGGGGCTCTCAGAGAGCCCCACACAGACACAGGCTTGTGCTCCGTGGCACATCGTGGATCACCGGGATGGAAAAGCTCCCTGAGAGCACCAGGCCCAGCCATTCCCCAGCCCTGCCACGTCCCCAGGTGCCACAGCAAGGTGAGGGGACCCTGCAGCCCCCTCCTGGCTGGGCACACCCTTCCTGGCACAAGTTCTGAGCTGTTGGAACAGTCCTGGTTGCCATTTGCCAAATATTCCTGCTTGAAGCACCAAAGCCACAGAGTTTCCCTCCACTCCTCCTTTACCTCCTGGATAATTCAGCCTCCCAAGGGCTGGGGACTTTCCTGGAAGCACAGGAGGTTGCCCTTTGCTGCTTGGGGGACACCAATGCATGCGAGGCTCCATCTCTCCTGTGTGAAGTGAAATCCAGCAGGCAAATCTGAAATCAATTTCCTATTTACTGGTGCTTGGCTGGGTTTTATTTGTGCCTCCAGAGGCAATCAGGGATCAGGTTTGTCTCCACGTTCAGATAAATTAGTGGGGAGAGTGGAGCAGGACAGGGGTGGCTGCACGTGGCAGTGCCACAGCCCTGGGCACAGCATCTTCAGCCAACTTCAAACCTGGAAATTGTAGAGATCCTCAAGGCACCCAAAGGCAGAGGGAATTGAACACCTGTTAAAAGTCTGAACTTTGGGAGGGGTGATGGACTGGGGCTCTGAATTCCCCTGGGGTGGAGAACAAGGCCCAGATCAGGCTCTCCCCAAGGCCAGCTCAGCACTCCAGATGTGGAAACAACATCAAAACAGAGAAAATAAATAAAAGCCAGAGGAGGTTGGATATTGGGAAAATTCCTTCCTGGCAAGGGCTGTCCAGCCCTGGCCCAGCTGCCCAGCTGGGGCAGGGCTGGAGTCCCCATCCCTGCAGGGATCTAAAGCCCTGGGGATGTGGCACTTGGGGACACGGGGCAGTGTGGCCTTGGCCGTGCTGGGGAAGGGCTGGATGTTCTTACAGGGATTTTCCAAAATAAACAATTCTGTGATCTCATAAATCCCAAACCCCACAGGAATACCGGCCGTGGGGTGTCCCTGGAGCTTTGCTTGCTGGAGGTGAGTCCTGAGCCCAGAGGTTCCCCAGAGCCCAGATCAGCACCCAGAGCCTGTCCCACCCAAACCCAGGGTGGGAGCAGCCAGGAGCAGTCCTGGGCTCAGAGGGAGAGCTGCCAGAGACTCCTGCAGGGTGATTCCATGGGGAGGGAGGCTCGGGCAGCCTCCCTGCGGCACAGCAGCTCCAGAGCTGGAACAGGAGCTCCGGGAGGGGAAAGCTCTGCTGAGGGGTTTTCCTGCTGCCAGAGCAGAGGAGCAGCAGCACTGTTCATCGCTGAAGCCTGCTGAACAGGAAACAAGGCTCCAAGCCTGAAGTGGTCTTTTTAAAACTCTCTCTATATTTTCTTCTCCCATAGAGCCTCTCTTTAATCCTGTGGCACAGGCTGGGAATAAGAGAGACCTTGGAGTGTCGCCCAGCCAGCTCCACAGTGAGCTGCTCCGAGCACATTGCTTAGGAATTTTAGAGGGTATAAGGCAGAACTTTTCTCTTTTTTAGCTTCCTTTCAGTGCCTCCAGACATGGAACCACCTTTCTGCTCAGAAGCTTCCCCTTATCCAATGGGATAAACCTGCAACAGGAGCGTGCCCAGGCTTAGCCACCTTTGGAAAAAAAATTATTGAATTGTTCCATTTCCTCTCGCTTTGTCCTTCGCTGATCCTGGAAGTGCAGCCGGTGGATGGATCAGTGCAGCCTGAGCATCCCAGACTGAGGGAAGGGAATTGGCTCCGGATCCAGGAGGGGTCAGGGCAGGGAATCCAGTCTTGGAAAACGCAGCTCTGATGGAAAAACAGAGCCCTGGTTGATGTTTGTGGTGAACTGCGGTGGATTCTGGTCCCATCCTCTCAGAATCCCAGGATCACTGAGGTGGGAAAAGCCCTCTGGGACCACTGAGTCCAAACTGTGACCAATCCCTGCTGCACCAGCTCTCTTGTTAGAGGGTTAAAAATGAGCCCAGACACAGACTGCTTGTTTATAACAGCATGGAAAGGGCCCTGGTTTATTCCTCTGCACAGCTCAGCCATCCTGACTGCAACCATTCCCTGACCCTGACTGCAGGGATTGGTGTGCAGGGATTGGTGTGCAGGCTCTGCAGGGATTGGTGTGCAGGGATTGGTGTGCAGGGATTGGTGTGCAGGGATTGGTGTGCAGGAATTGGTGTGCAGGGATTGGTGTGCAGGCTCTGCAGGGATTGGTGTGCAGGGATTGGTGTGCAGGGATTGGTGTGCAGGCTGTGACTGCAGGGATTGGTGTGCAGGAATTGGTGTGCAGGCTGTGACTGCAGGGATTGGTGTGCAGGCTCTGCAGGGATCACTCTGCAGGCTGTGGCTGCAGCTTTTACCCAGCCAGACTGTGACTGCAGCCCCAGACAGACCTCACCGCAGTGATTTTCTCTCCCCAGGATCCTTCTCCTTCCTGCTTCCCCTCACCAGCTCACCCACTCCCTTTTCTCACTCTTATCTTTATTGGACAGAGCTGTGACTCATCAGGGTGAGGCTGAATTGGGTAATTAACAGGGCTGTAATTTACCTGGGGTGAGGTCTCCTTTATTCCCTTCTCCTACAAATCCCCACCTTGTCACCCACACCACGTCCAGTCCCTCCTTGGCCCCTCCAGGGATGGGCACTCCAAACCCCCCTGAGCCCCTGCCAAGGCCTGAGCTCCCTTTCCATGGGGAAATTCCTGCTCATGTCCAACCTGAGCCTCCCCTGGCACAGCTGGAGTGGGACTTTGAGAAGAATCAGAAATATTTGACCAGATTTGGATATTTTTAGTGCAGATGTGAACACAGAACGGATTTCTCCAGATGTTCCTCTCACCCTTGGGAGGGGCAGCACTGAGGGGCTCTCAGGGAGAATTCCTAGGGTTTCCTCATCCCTCGATAATTTTCTTTGCCTTAGAAGTTGGAATTTATTACCCATAACTAACAGGAAAACCAGCAAACAGGAGAGGTATCTATCATGTGTCCATCACATCTCTTTAAACCCCATTCTCCCCTCATTCCCAGTAAATAACATGCAAAATTATGTGAAAATAAAACCCCATCATAATAAAAATGACTTTTTAGGCAGTTGGCAAAGCAAATTTCCAAGCAAGAAAAATGGAAGCCTGGGAAATAACTCAATATTCAAGATACCAGACCATCTTCATCAGCCTGTGTTACCAGATTAAGTTGTCAATGGAAAATCTTGATTTAAGGCATTTTTTCAGAAGTGCTGTGACTTAGATATTGAAATTTCCCAGCAAATAAAGTCGTACACAGGGATAAATCAGCCCCTTCTCTCACAACATTTGCTCAGGGATTTAATTTGAAAGCTGAATAGCTTATGGCATTTATTATCAGCTCATTGAATGACAAGTTTAAACTTCAGTTAAATATTCAGCTTGCTTTTAATGTGACATTTTCACTGCTCGTGTGCAGCAAAGTCTATTTATTATTCCCAGAATAAAGTTCAAATATGGGGAAACAAACCCAGGAAGAAGAAGTGGAATATTGAGGAGTGATGAGTTTATTTTAACTGCTCTGCCAGCTACTTTTAAGAAGAATTACTCACTAAAATGTTGGGGTTTGGAAAATTTTGCTGAATTGGGGCATAGAGGGTCATTAAGGTGGGTTGGAATTTCCCCAGGCCCCCACGACTGTTCCTGCCCTGTCAATCCCCTGGGAGAGGATCCACCCAGAATATTTCATGTATTAACACAGGCTCACATCCTGGGATTGTTTCATAAACTGCTAAACTTCAAACAAATACAACTTTTCCCCCTTCTTTTCCTGTCAAGATTTATTCTGTATTTTAATGAATGTCAGAAACTTTCTTCTGCTTTCCATCCCGAGCCTATCCACGGAGATTTGAAATCCTCTTGTCCTCGTGGCAGCCCTGTCCCTCGGGATAAATCCTTCCCTGGTGTCCAGAGCTGTGTCTCTCCAAGGCACTCCCATCCCTCCCAGGTCCTGCTTGGCTCATCCCATCAATCCCCACTTCCATAAGCTCGGTTTGGGTTTGGTTTAGGCAGAATTAACTTGAGCTGGGCATGAGATGGACACCAAAGCTGCCGAGCCAGCTCAGCACCCGAGCTCCTCCCACATCAGGGCTGGGATGGAGTTTTCATGGAATTCCGGACCGGTTTGGGTTGGGAGGGATCTGAAATCCCATTTTTTCCACCCCCTGCCGTGGCAGGGACCCCTCCCACTGTCCCAGGCTGCTCCAAGCCCTGTCCACCCTGGCCCTGGGCACTGCAGGGCTCCAGGGCAGCCCTTCTCCTCCCCTGCTCTGTTTCAGCCGTGCTTGATGTGTTCTGCACCCAGAAAACATTCCCACACCCACCTTCCACCCTGAAAACAGGGAACAAATCAATAAATTACCGTTTCCTTTCTTAGCCCCAGCTGTCTGTGCCCACACCCAGCCCTGCATCTCCCAGCTCAGGCTGTGCCTCCCTCCTCTCCCTCCCAATGGCAGCAGCTGAACTCCGGCGTTATCTGCAGAGTGCACATGGATAAAAACCGAAATAAGCACCCGGAGCCAGGCTGGGAGCGTCGAAAATGGAAATCTGAAAGCTTTTCACTGAAGCAAGCCCTTGAATCAAACCCACTGCACGTCCCTGGGAGGAAGTGTTATCCCTGGGAATGAACTTCCCTGGCTGCCAGGCTCCGAGGGGATCTCACAGAGCCTGGGGAAGAATGCACTTGGAATTACAGGAGCTGTGTCCCTGCCAGCCCTCACCAGGCAGTGCAGTGTTGAATTTCAGGCTGGTTTTTGATTCTCTCGGCTGTTGAGAAGGGCTTGGAGCAGTTTGTTTGTCACGGGCTGTGTCACTTGTGCTGTGTCACAGCCAGGGTGCTGCTGGCCCCCAGGCACCCCAGGGGAGGTGCAATACCTTCTGGGCAAGGAAAAGCACTTAAAAATATCAGTTATTGCATTAATCCCATTTAAATGCTGCACTGGAACAGAATGCTGCACATAATCCCAGGAAAGAGCAGCTGAGAATAGAAGGATAAAAGGTAATGGGAAAAAGAGGAAGGGAATATCACCACCACTCAGTTTCTTGCATTAAATATCTGCCTCCTGATATATTCAATATCCACATTTCAGGAAGAGGAGGAAGTGCTTTACTCTGGTCATCTGTAATATAAAAGGTCCTGCTGATGGATACAAAAAATACAGGATGGACATCCCTGTCCTGCCAGCTGGGCATGGCTCTGGGGCAGGGCCAGAGCAGAACCTCTCTGCTCTGTGTCACGGCAAGAACACCCAGGGGCTCAGGGATGAGGAGCTGCTCCCTTCTCCCACTGCCCTCCATCTGAAGAGCTCCACAATTAGAGAAGCTTGGCGATATTAATTACCCTGCGCAGCCCCGGGAGGCTGATGGGGTCAGGGCCATGCCCTGGCCGTGGCTGCAGCTCAGGCACAGCCCCGGAGCCGGGGATGGTCCTCTCATCATCCCACAGCTCATTAAAACGGGAAATTGCTGCTCCAAAGGGAGGAAAGCACAGCCCGGGCTGGGCAGCAGCCCGTGGGGTGTGTGGGGAGTCCTGTCCCCCACGGGCTCTGCTCCCAGGCTCTGCTGGCCCTTGGGCAGCTGGGGCAGCAGAAGGGATCCCAAATTCCAGCACGGAAATCCAATGAATTATCCCTAAAATGCTCTCTCCTCACCTGGCCCTGGGGAGAGCTTCCCTCAGGAAATGCTGCACCAGGAGCAAGGGGATAAAGGAGATTTTCTTTTTCCACCCCTTGGAACAAGTCCAGAGGAAAATGAACCCACAGAAGGGGGGCAGAGCTCACCCCTTGTGCCACGGTGGGTTAAGGATTTCTCAGTTTGTAGGAATCAACCCCATCCCTAAAATCATCTGCGACACCTCCAGTGGGTGAGCTCACAACCAGCGGGGTTTGGGATGTGGGATAACAACAAAACCTCCAGCAGCCCCTGCGTGCCTGAGTGCCACCAGCACAGGAGCCTGGAAATTTCCCAGTCTGGTAATTTCTATCACCTAATGACCCCCAAAATGGGAATTAGGGCCAGGTCCATCCCTCAGAGCAGGGCTTGGGGAGCTCGGGCTGTTCCCTCCCGGTGCAGATCCCCCTCTCCCGCCCTCCCAGCGCCTCCAGAGGGGAGCCAGGAACGGTGGAAGCGGGAAGAAAAGAAGGAATTGCAGATTGCTGTGCATGGAGGGGAGCACCCACTGCAGCCGGGCTCCTTTTGGGCTCCAATTCCCACGGGAAGCAGCGCTCCAGCAGCATTCCTGTGGCAAAAGGAAATCCTCTCTCACCGACGCCATCTCCTCCTTCTGCCTTGGTCTACCGAGGTGAAATCAGGCAAATAAAATAAAATAAGATAAAATGAAATAAGGTACGGTATCATGAAATTCAAAATTTAAAAATATCAAATAAAATAATACATTAGCAAATAAAGCAAATTAAAATTAGGCAATAATAAATTTAAAAATTTTTAATAATAAAATTAAAGATGAAATGTAATATAAAATTAAATAAGAAAATAAAATGAAATAAGGCAAAAAATGTAAAGTGAAATTTTAAAAATAAAATAAAAATAAGATATAAAATTTAAAAACCCAATAAAATTTAAAAACTAAATTTAAATTATAAATTTGAAAATAAACAATCAAATAAAAGAAACAAGAAAATAAACAAGAAAAGAAACAATAAAATATAAACAATAAAATAAAAATCAAAAATAAATAAAAATAGTAAAATTAAAAAGAAAATTTAAAAATTGAAAACTGAAATAAAAATTGAAATTAAATATAATAAAATTAAATAAAAAGAGTAAATTAAAAATAAATGTGCTAAACTGAAGCTGCCGAATGAGGGCTGGGCAGCAGCTCCAAATTGTGGTGCTGAAGTATTCCCAAAGACCCACGGTGAGAGATCCAAGCTGAAATCCCGGGGACAGGGAGCAAACTCAGGGATGTGGAACTGCCCCTGAGAGGCAGAACAGGAGCAGCTCCTCGGTCAGCAGTGATTCCCAGCTCTGAGGGCACCCAGAGACACCCAAGGGCCTCTCCCTGTCCCCGGAGGGATCAGCAAGGGCAGGGAAGGGGAACAGAGGATTTCATGGAATAACAAATCCCTGAGGCTGGAAAAGCCCTCCCGGCCCATCCAGTCCCATCTGTGCCCAATCCCCACCCAGAGCTCTCAGTGCCACCCCCAGGAATCCCCTGGACACTCCCCCATAATCACAATTTTGGGGGTTGGAAGGGATTTTAAACCCCATTGAGCGCCACCCCTGCCGTGGCAGGGACACCTCAGGCTGCTCCCAGCCCACCCAGCCTGGCCTTGGTGCAGACACAGGTACAAATTCACTCCCAAAGGACCAAACTGCAGCTTCCTCTCTCCTCCTTTTCCTCTGCTGACCCAAACCCACAACCCAAACCCTGCCCTCCAAGGAATTCCTTGATGCCAGGCCCCTGCCCTGGTGTGGAGACAAGCAGGGGACAAGGAGCGAGGGTGGGGTGTCCCCAGCCCCGCTGGTGGCACATCCCTGCAGGGACTGAGGCTCTGCTCACCCTCACTCTCTGCAATCACAACACCACAGCTCTTGTGTTTCCCAAACAAAAAAAATAAAAAAAATTCCAGCTGCCTATTAAAGCTGAAATGAGGCATTTTGAGAGCTTTTAGATTTATACAGGCAATGCCTCAAAAGAAATGGATGGCTCCATTATAATGGGAAAGAAAGAAAAACCTTTCCCAGAGCCCATTACAAAATAAATAATTAAAAAAAAGTCATTGATGTCGCCTGCTCAACAAAAAAATCTAATTTAAGGTTTATGACAAACATGACAAAACAAGCACGGGCTGCTCGGGATCATTCAAGAAACGCAGCAATAGATGAATAAACAGCCATAAGTAATGCAGGGAAAATTTGTTAATTAAACATTTAATGTAACCGAGCTCGTGAGCTGGCTGGGGGTTTAACTGAGCTCTATTTTTAGTGCTCACTGAGCTGAGCAGCTCCTCTACCCACACACAGAAATTACGGGCCTGGAGTTAATTACGGGGTGGGAAGCTCTACCTGGGAATTGGGGCTGGATGCAGAGCAGAAGTGAGGGGCTGGAGTGGGGTGATCCCTTCCTGCTGCTGGGGCTGTGCTGGGGATCTGCACCCCAGGGATGTGTCCATGATGCCTCAGGTTTTATTTTCCCTGTATTTCAGACCCAGGGGCAGCTCTGAGCTCACACTCAGGCTCACTCAGCTCTCTGCACACAGCAGGGACACAAAACAAATCCTTCTCCTGCTGCACACCAAGGACAGCTGGGACAAGTGTTCAGCCCAAAAGCACAAACAAGGGGGGCTGCAGGGAGGAACAAGAAGGATGGGACTGCATCACCTGGGGCTGCAATGGGACAGTGAAACCCCAAAGTGCAAATGGACCAGAACTTATCAGTGTGAGACCTGGTGAGCGTTTGTCCATTTTGTGTCCATTTTGGGTCCATTTTGTGTCCATTTTGGGTCCATTTTGGGTCCACCTTGGGTGCAGCCCTGGCCAGGCTCTTGTCCTGCCCAAGGTGTGTCCTTAAAGTCCTTTCAATAAATCTCTGCTTTATTCTCCAGCCCTGCCCAGTCTCTGTTCCAGCTCAGCCTTCCCAAGGCACCGTGCTGGGAATGCAGCGTTCCTGCAGTGCCAGGGCTGCTCTGCTCCCCTCCCACCCCAGGGGCTGTGGGGACACCGCTGGGACAGCTGATCCCGACTGTCCCAAGGGTGTCCCAGCCCACAGGACACTGCTCAGCCCCTGGAGCTGGGGCAGAGGGCTGGGGACAATGTGGGATGCTGGGGTTTGCATTCCCGAGCTGTGCGCTGTCCAGGGGAGGTGGGAAATGAACGCCTTGATTTGCTTTTCCCACCAAGCTGTCCATCCCAACCCACGGATTTTCTCACTTCTACCCTCCCAAATCTCTCCCCGTCCCACGGGGGGAGCGAGTGAGAGGCTGGCAGGGATTATTTGACAGCTGGGGTTGAACCCTGGGGAAAATCTCTGCTCCTGCAAGAATCGGCTTTTCTGGAGCCCCACCAAGCCCTGCTCCCTCCCCTCCTCTCCTGCCCTTGGCAATCGGCCTCCTTTGGAGTAGCAACCCCGGGGAGGAACAAGGCAAAGTCTCGGTAGTGTGGATGTCCCTGCACCAGCCCAACGAGGCCATCCCCGCTGCCCTGGCCTTCCTGCGAGCCTCCAACAACCTCAGGAATATTTTTGGGAAAAAGAAGAGCTATTAGTTAAATGTAAGCAGCCACAAAGTGACAGTGAAAGCTGCCCAAACCTGCCCGGGTTTCGCTAATAACTGCTGCCCAAAGCAGCGGGGGGATTTCAACGTGCTGCTGCTTTCTTTGGAGCAGCAAAAGCTCCCAGGTCCTGCCAGGGCAGCACAGCGCACCCAGCACCGGCAGGGCACGGACAGGATCCACCACAGCTCGGACAGGGCGTCTGAACACCACAGAAAACGAGGCGAGATGAGGAGAGGCTCGTTATTCCAGATTCCAGGCACGCTCGGCTTCCTTTTCCCGGCAGCATTCCAGCTGTTGTGGAGACCAGGCAACAGCTGGATGAGAAAAACGAGCACTGCCAGCTGGAAGGGGCAGGGACACCTCCACATGCCCCAGCCCCGGGAGTCTGGGGTGAGAAATGTTAGAGGGATCTCTAAAAATCGCATTCTCCAGTGAGCTTTCAGCACTTTTGTTATTTCTGCTGTTAGAAAATGAAGCTTCGGGGAAGGGGGACTCCTCATGGGCGGGGAGCAGGGCAGGGTCCGGCTGCAGCCGCTCCTCCAGGAGGCTGCAGGGATCTCTGCTGTGCCGGGGCTGCGGCTTCCCGGCGGGAGGGAAATGGGTCATTATGAGCTGATAATGGAGCGTGGTCACCGTGACAGTGCGGTGTAACCCAGGCAAGCAAACCAAGCGCACAAGTCTCCCTTTCCAAATTACGGAACCACAGAGGAGGGAGCCCGAGCAGCCTCCAGCTCCCAGCACCTGCACAACCCCGCGGTTTGGGGCTGAGCCCAGTCCAGCTGTGCCAATAACAAATTTTATTTAAAAACCAGCAATGGCAGCGTGGCTGAGCCAACACCTTACCGCCCTCCCAACAACCACCAAGGCACCTCCTAAAGCCGCCCCTTGGCTGCAAGGACAAGGTCAGACTTTATAAGGTCGTTAAGACTTAAAAGATATTGGGAAGGAATTCCTGCTGGGAGGGCGGGCAGGCCCTGGCACAGGTGCCCAGAGCAGCTGTGGCTGCCCCTGGGTCCCTGGCAGTGCCCAAGGCCAGGTTGGACACTGGGGCTGGAGCAGCCTGGGACAGTGGGAGGTGTCCCTGCCATGGCAGGGGTGGCACTGGGTGGGATTTAAGGTCCCTTCTAACCCAAACCTCTCCAGGATTCTATCTGATTCTATACAATCTAAGATTAATAAACCCATAAATGGGACTTTCTTAAGTCTCTCAGGATCTGTGTCCTCTGTAGTGACCCCGGTGCCACAGGAATAGCCCCAACCTCCCAGCCCAGTTCCTCCCAGCAGAAGCAGCAGGGGAACATCCACCACTTCCCAAAACTGAGGGCCAGGCTAACACCAAATGCAGCTCTGCACACAGAGAAAGCCACCCAGGAGCCTTTAGCACTTTTCCTGCCTGGTGACAGCACGCTGACACGCAGTTTATTGCTCGCCAAACCCTTGGATGTGCTGTTAATAAAATCCATTACGTAACAGCTGTTGATTTTTAAGGAGCTCAAGCCCCCTGCAGCAGAAACCAGAACCATTTATTGAAGTCCAGAGTGGATTCAAAGGCATTCAGGCTGTGTGGAACAGGCTGCCTGTGCCTGATACTCCTGCAGAAGTGCTGGGGACACTTTATCCCTGTGGAAAGGTTTCCCTGAAGATGCTGGGGTGGCAGCCAGGGCTGGGTTATCTCTGCCTGCTCCACAGAGGAGCCTGCAGCAGCGGACTGAGGATTCAGAAAGTTGGGAAGTTCAGTGGGAATGCTCAGGAGGGAGCTTTGTCCCCCTGGGAGCCTTCCCCAGCCTTGCAGCCCCGCTGGCTGCTCCTGCCCGGGCTGAGATCCCTGGAAGGGTTTTTCCTGGAGCTGGAGCTGATGTTTGTCTGTACCCTGCAGGGACCTGAGCAAAGCAGCCCCAGCACTCCTCACCCCAGAGGAGCCACCAGAGTTCCTCCCCTGGGGGATCCCTTTGGTGCCAGCTCACCCCGGAGCTGGGGATGCCCTGCTGGGCAGGGCTGTGCTCCTGGCACATCCCCAGCTGGGTGCACACACAGCTCCTGTCCCCAGCAGGGTTTGGGACACCTCCCTGTGCTTTCAGAGCCCTGGGCTCTCCCCACAGCCTCAGCAAGCACAGCGGATGCAGACTTTGCAGAGAGGATTGGATCCTGCAAGAGGCGATTCCCCGCAGGGAGCAGCAGGTGGGATCTGCTCCGTGGCTCCAGTCCTCATTCCAATGCCACGGATAAACACCCTGGAAAAGTGTTTAACAAAGAGAGGAGATTTCCAGCTGCCAAGTGCCACTTGGGTGAGTTCAGGAGCAGCAGAAGGAGAGGGTTTTATGTCTGCAGAGCTAAAGGGGCAGGATGCCAGGGACAGCTCCAAAACCTGCCCTAAAAACACCGCAAAGGAGGGGGGATTTGGATTGGAAATTAGGGAGGAGCTCTTCCCTAGGAGGATGGGGAGGGGCTGGGCTGGAATTGCCAGAGCAGCTGTGGCTGCCCCTGGATCCCTGGCAGTGCTCAAGGCCAGGCTGACAGGGCTGGGAGCAGCCTGGGACAGTGGGAGGTGTCCCTGCCATGGCAGGGGTGGGATGGGATGGGATGGGATGGGATGGGATGGGATGGGATGGGATGGGGTTTAATGTCCCTTCCAACCCAACCCATTTCATGAGTTTATGATTTTAAACCAAAGGTTTTCCTGACACCTCAGCAGAAGATCTCTGTGAGGCTTTGTTGAAGCACCACAGGTTTCTGGTTTGGAGTCCCAGGGCTGGCTGCTGCTCCAGGAGCGGGAATGCTGGCACAGCCAGGGCTCCAGAGGGGAGGAGGAGCCTCTGTCCTTGCTCCCCAGCCAGGCAGAGGCTCAGGCTGCCCTGAGAGCAGCCCTTGCTCTGTGAACGCTTCCAGCACCCACAGGGATGCAGCACCCACAGGGCTGCAGCACCCACAGGGATGCAGCACCCACAGGGATGCAGCACCCTGGGGACACAAGGGCTGGGAGGGCACTGAGGGCACCCCTGGGTGAGGCAGGAGCTGTTTCTTTGCCAACACTGAAAATCCGTGTATTGAGAGCAGACCCTGGAAGGGCCAGCGCCGGCTGGGCACCCACCCCGAGCTTTTCATTAATCCTGACACATTCCAGAGCAGGGATCAATAAAGAGCTGGGGAGAGCCCCAGCCTGGGGCAGCCCGGGGGCCTCCTCTGAACCTCCTGGGCTCCAGAACAAGTGTCTGATCCGTGGCCAGAACCGAGGCAAGGAGATGAGAAATCAAGGGAAGACAAGGAACCACAAAAGGGAAATAAATCTGCCTAAATTATTCAGCAGCCTTGATGAGTGAAACACTCCAGAGCACTGCAGAGAGGCTGGGCCACCTCCCCTGATGAGGAATCACAGGATCCTTTAGGGTGGAAGGAAATTGGCTCCCTGATCCAGGAGGGGAGAGCTGAGCAGGCCAAAGGAGAAGGTCGGGAAAGGGAATGCAGCCTTGGAAAAACCCGGCTCTGGTGGAAACACAGAGCCTCGGCTGAGGTTTGTGGGAAACTGCAGCGGATGCTGGTCCCATCCTCTAGGAATCCCAGGATCCCTGAGGCTGGAAAAGCCCTCCCAGCCCATGGAGCCCACACCGTGCCCGATGCCCACCTTGTTCCCAGCCCAGAGCATCTCTAGGGATTCCTGAAGCCCTTCCCAGAGGGACATTTCCATGTCCCTTCTGCTGCCAGGCCCTGCACAGCCTGGCAGAGGAGCTGGGCCCATTCCCTCTGTGCTCTTCTGGGGCCAGCGGTGATTTAAGGCTTGCAGGTGCATTGGGGATTTTGCATTCAGGTTGAGTTCAGAAATAGGAGAAAAAAAAAAATAAAACACCAAGTCCCATGCTCAGTGCTGGGCCACAGTCTGGAATTGTGACAAGCGAACAAAGCTCCTTCCTGCCGCTCCCAACACGCAGTGATTGCTTTCCCAGCTCCGTGGAAAGTTCAGGAAGAGCTAATGAAGGTGCCACGGCTCTTTGCTGGCAATCAGCTCCCGGGAGAAAATTGCAGGAGCCCGAGAAATTGGCAAAAGCTCAGAGCCTCTCTGCTGCATCCTCAATTACAACAATCAGCTGCGAGCCTGCTCTGCACACTAATTGTTTGTTATTCTGCTGCAGACCTAGAGAGGTTTGATGCTGGATGAGCGCTGTTTTCCAAGGAAGCTGCACAGATCATTCCCATCCCTTTCACTGCCTGCGATGGTAACAAGGAAAACACAGTGGCCTCCCTAAAATAGAGCTGAATTCCTGGCTTTAATTCAAATAAATGCAGCAGATCAGAGAGTTACCAACATCAGCTTCGTGGCACCTCAGGAATTAAGGCCAGAAAATGATTTACACAAACAGCAAACCCACAGAGTGAAACAGCCCTTCCTTGCCTGTCCCTTTCCACAGGGACCTCCATTCCTCCTCCTCCCTGATCCACAGGGCATTCCCACCCTCTCCCACAGCACAATCCTGCCCTGCTCCCTCTCCAAAACACAGGGCAGCTCCCCAGCTGGAGCCTGAGGGGAGGAGGATTCCACTCCTCCACAGTTCCTCTCTCTGGTTTCTCTGGATGCTTCCTCTCCATCACCTGCAGGTTAAACTCCCCTGTCCTGCACATGGATTTATCCCCAGACACAGCTGAGGTCCCTCTCCATGGATCTGTGCTCCCAGGTAAACTCATTCTCCTCATCTTGGCACGCTGGGATCACCAGGGCCCCTCCAGGAACATCTCCCTGAGCTCACATGAGCGGGAAGAGGAACAGAAAATTTCCGCTCCAGTTGTTAACACGTGATTTACTTTTTACTTGCCTTGTTTAGTACAAATTTTGGCCCTTGTGGCAGATGGGTTTACTAGAAGGAGGGACCCTCCAGATTCAGGTACTCGGGGCATTATTGGAAAAACCAGAATTTGCAAAAGCTGTTCCAGAGGAGAAATATCAAATCTTCCCAAGCATTTAAAATCACAGGAACTCCATCCTCGTTCCTCAGCTGAGAGGTTGCTGAGCTCTGAAGCCTGAAGAGGTATTTCCTTCACCCCCCAGCTCCTGGCCAGCACCAAAGCAGCAGCTCAGACTGGCCAGGACCAGCCATTCCTCCTGCACACAGCTCCTGAGGGACGTGGATCTGGAACGTGCTGCGTGAGGAATCGCTTCTCCTGCTCCATCAGCACAGAAGAGCCAGGGAGTCTCCAGAGGGCTCTTTGGGAACAGAAGGGATTCACCATGCTGGCTGTTTTACCCTGACACAATTTTACCCACCCTCCTTTCCCCTACAAACCTCTCCCTTTTCCCATTTCCACTCCAGCTGCAGAACCTGTGGGACATTTCAGCTGGGAGAGGCTCCCCCAGATCACAGGGGGTGTGCTCCGAGTGCCAGCTGCCAAATCCCATGGGCACTGCAATCCATCCCTCCCTGTTTGGCTGAGCCTGAACTCTGTGCTTGAAAGCAAATCAGCAGGAAATATCCCAGCACACATCATCCCTCAGAAAATGCAGGGGATTGTTCCGAAGTGCTGGCTCCTTTGCTGGTTTGGAGCTGCTTTGGGTATTTTGAGCCTGTGGGCAATGGACACTGATTCTCCTTGAGGTTTCTCTGCTTGTAATGGCTTGGGGAGAGAAAAAACAAAGGAAAAGTGTCAGGGAAGTGGTGAGGAGGCTGTGTCCTTGTCTGTCACCTCCCCGTGCCAGGTGAAGGAGTTCAGTGTCCTGATCTGCCAGCACAGTGCTGCTGTCTGGGAGCCCCAGGGGATGGGTGAGAAGATTGTTTGCAAAGAGGAACCTCACCTTGAAAGTTTCACAGTTATTTCCAAAACAAGCATTCCTGTTATTTCTAAAGCAGGAGATGCAGTTGGGGCCGACTTTAATCCAAGCCTGCACCCTCTGGGCTGATGTGCTGCCACCAGGGACACGTCCCCATGCAAAGGGGACAGCCAGGAGAAGCTGGGGACAAAGGAAGAGCACTGGGACCATGCTGCCGTGGGGAAGGGCTGGGCAGAGACAGTCCCATCCCTCCGAAATCTCTGCACAGTGTTTGTAAAAATGGGAAAAAAGAACTGAGGGATAAACTCCAGTGGATACAGAGCTGGGCTTTTCACACAACCCCAGAGTGGTTTGGGTTGGCAGGGACGTTAAACCCCACCCAGTGCCACGGGTAGGGACACCTCCCATGGGTGGGGGTGTTCCAAATCCCATCCAGGGAACCTCTGGAATGTGGGCCCTTCACCCTTTTCCACCTTTGCAGCTGGAAGAGCCGTGGCTGAGGAGCCCCTGGTTCCCTTCAGCCCTGGGGGGGCTGTGCCAGTGGGTTGGTGCTTCCCACCCAAGATGAAGGGCCAGGAGCGCAGGAAAGGCCAGAAAATGGGAAAAGTTCCAGCAGCAGCCTGCTTGGGTAAACACCAACCCTCTGCACTGTCAGTCTGAAACCCACGGGGCTCCTCTTCCACCAATGTTTGGGGAAGGAATGGCCCAGAGGCTGCTGAGGCACTGCTGCTGTTTGAAAAGATGGATTTCGGAGAGGAGGATGGAAACACTGGCTCCCAACAACACCTGAGGCCCACAGAGCCTCAGTAAGAACTGGTTAATAACTGGTCAGTAAGTGGTCAGTAACTGATAAATAACTGGTCAGTAACAGGTCAATAACTGTTCAATAACTGGTCAATAACTGGCCAATAACTGGTCAATAAATGGTCCATAACTGATCAGTAACTGGTCAGTAACTGGTGAGCAACGGGTCAGTAACTGGTCAATAAGTGGTCAGTAACTGGTCAGTAACTGACTGATAACTGGTCAGCAACTGGTCAGAACTGGTCAGTAACTGGAGCAGGTTGCCTTGGGCAGGGAGAGCTGAGCCGGGCGCTGCAGGATTGGGGCAGCCCCGGGAGCTGCTGGTGGAGCTGGAGGCTGGCAGTGCCCGGAGCTGGAGGCTGGCAGTACCCAGAGCTGGAGGCTGACAGTGCCCAGAGCTGGAGGCTGGCAGTGCCCCCGGGGTTGGAGGCTGGCAGTGCCCCCGGAGCTGGAGGCTGGCAGTGCCCGGAGCTGGAGGCTGGCAGTGCCCCCGGGGCTGGAGGCTGGCAGTGCCCAGAGCTGGAGGCTGGCAGTGCCCAGAGCTGGGGGCTGGCAGTGCCCCCGGAGCTGGAGGCTGGCAGTGCCCCCGGGGCTGGAGGCTGGCAGTGCCCAGAGCTGGAGGCTGGCAGTGCCCAGAGCTGGAGGCTGGCAGTGCCCAGAGCTGGGGGCTGGCAGTGCCCCCGGAGCTGGAGGCTGGCAGTGCCCCCGGGGCTGGAGGCTGGCAGTGTCCAGAGCTGGAGGCTGGCAGTGCCCAGAGCTGGAGGCTGGCAGTGCCCAGAGCTGGGGGCTGGCAGTGCCCCCGGAGCTGGAGGCTGGCAGTGCCCAGAGCTGGAGGCTGGCAGTGCCCAGAGCTGGGGGCTGGCAGTGCCCCCGGGGCTGGAGGCTGGCAGTGCCCGGAGCTGGGGGCTGGCAGTGCCCGGAGCTGCTGGTGGAGCTGGAGGCTGGCAGTGCCCGGAGCTGGAGGCTGGCAGTGCTCGGAGCTGGAGGCTGGCAGTGCCCCCGGAGCTGGAGGCTGGCAGTGCTCGGAGCTGGAGGCTGGCAGTGCCCCCGGAGCTGGAGGCTGGCAGTGCCCCCGGAGCTGGGAGCCCTCGTTAAGGAATCCTTTTGTCTTCCATCGTGCAATTCCTGTGTCGGATTTGTAAATCTTTCCGGTTGCTTTCATCTCCTGCTGCAGGTTTTGAACATTTTGTCTCTTGTAGCACTTCAGAACATCAAATGGACTCGCATTGGAGAGGAGGATGCAGATTTCCAACACAAACCACACTTTTATGCTCACTTCTCCCCGAATCCCCTGCTTCAAAAAGCAATGCCTTAGTGCTGCTGTAAATTTCCTTTAAAATCCATAAAAACATAAAACTCCAGGTTCAAGGGAGGAAACCAAAAGCTCTGTGTAGCCCTTCAGAAATAAATCAGACATAAAACCACAACTAAGTGTCTGAAATGAAGGCAAAAGGCTGCCAATGTTCCTGAAATTGGCTTGAAGTCGTGGGATCTAAAACCCTGCTGGAACTCTTGGGACCTCCTGTTTTCTTTCTGCAATGAAAATCTCCAGCGTTTGTGTTTCCAGGCGGGTTTGTGGTGGGTTTGATTGGACCCGGAGCCACCCGGGCGAGGTGCAGGGTGAGACAGCTCCCAGCACCCTGGGAACTGGGGAAGTGGTGCCTTGGGAAAGGGGGAAAATCCTGCAGGATCACAGAGAGAGGGGGGGAAACCAGAGCAACATTTCATAGAATAAAGGGTTGGATTATTTCAGGTATGAGGAGAGGGGATTTACAGGGAGGCCCTGGAATGGAATTCCCAGAGCAGCTGGGGCTGCCCCTGGATCCAGGGAAGTGGGAAAGGGAAAGGGAAGGAAAGGGAAAGGGAAAGGGAAAGGGAAAGGAAAGGGAAAGGGAAAGGGAAAGGGAAAGGGAAAGGGAAAGGGAAAGGGAAAGGGAAAGGGAAAGGGAAAGGGAAAGGGAAAGGGAAAGGGAAAGGGAAAGGGAACGGGAAAGGGAAAGGGAAAGGGAAAGGGAAAGGGGAAAGGGAAAGGGAAAGGGAAAGGGAAAGGGAAAGGGAAAGGGAAAGGGAAAGGGAAAGGGAAAGGGAAAGGGAAAGGGAAAGGGAAAGGGAAAGGGAAAGGGAAAGGGAAAGGGAAAGGGAAAGGGAAAGGGAAAGGGAAAGGGAAAGGGAAAGGGGAAAGGGAAAGGGAAAGGGAAAGGGAAAGGGAAAGGGAAAGGGAAAGGGAAAGGGAAAGGGAAAGGGAAAGGGAAAGGGAAAGGGAAAGGGAAAGGAAAGGGAAAGGGAAAGGGAAAGGGAAAGGGAAAGGGAAAGGGAAGGGAAGGGGAAGGGAAGGGAAGGGAAGGGAAGGGAAGGGAAGGGAAGGGAAGGGAAGGGAAGGAAGGAAAGGAAAGGAAAGGAAAGGAAAGGAAAGGAAAGGAAAGGAAAGGAAAAGGAAAGGAAAGGAAAGGAAAGGAAA